>NC_068294.1:14603478-14903478 GCF_025860055.1 Xyrauchen texanus
TCCGCTCTACAGCAAGTGTAATACCTAGCAATAGAAGTGGCTTTGCAGCTTTCAATAAATACTGCATCAGAGCCACTTTAAACAGATGCAGCCCATCTGCCGCAAGGTTTGATGCGCTATACTCTCTAAGATGCTATTCTGCTCACCACAAGTGTACAGAGTGGTTATCTGAGTTTCCATAGCCTTTTTGTCAGCTTGAACCAGTCTGGCCATTCTCTGTTGACCTCTTTCATCAACAAGACATTTTTGTCCACAGAAATGCCGCTCACTGGATGCTTTTTGTTTTTGGCACCATTTTGAGTAATCTCTAGAGACTCTTGCTCATGAAAATCCCAGGAGATCATCAGTTACAATCATGCTACACTTAAAATCACTAAGATCAAGAATGGGGGAGTTTTTCCCCATTCTGATGGTTGATGTGAACATTAACTGAAGCTCCTGGCTCATATCTGCATGATTATTTGCATTGCACTGCTTCCATACAATTGGCTGATTAGATAATTGCATGAATATGTAGGTGTACAGGTGTTCCAAGTGCTCAGTGAGTGTATGTCTGTTTGCACAATGTAAATGCACATTTTTGTGGTATAAATGTTGTTGCAGACTGCATGGCACTTATCTGTAATGTTTTGTTGTGTATGCTTTCCAGAAACCATAATTAATAATCATTCATTAATATATAATTTTTTGTAGATCCACCCAGAAACATTTGAGAAAGAATTGTGATATATCAGTGAATTTACTTTTCCCCCACCCCTATATCTTAACAGAATTTGAAATATAGAATTCATGTTCAGATTAATACACAATATGAATCATTGACATTATTGTACATTTACAGGTTTTATGGCCTTATTGATTTATGTTCCATTTCAAACGTGGGCTTTTTTGCATTTTTATAAGCTACAAGTAATTTATATTTTTTTATTTAAAATTTTTTGTTTAAATCCTTTTTGACTTTGCAAAGTTTAAACCTTTTTAAACTTGAAACTTTATTGTACATTCTCTTTGGCATAAAGATAATGCATTACCCTCTTATCAATTGGCTACATTATGCAAAAACAGGTTGTGGGGTCCGGTCTGATGTGTGACACATTGAAAACAAAACAAGTAAAAAATGGATTCTCTGGAACAATAAGGTGGCGTTCAAACTGGCAGGATACTAGGACAATAGTCCCACCTTTTTCCTGCGGCTTTCCTAAAGTTCCTTCCAGGCAACACTGTTGCACTGATAACAGATAAAGAGGGATCACCCATTTTTACCAACATCCTGTTTTCAGACTTTTTCTACGCAGATTATAAATTTTTTTCCTTTTGTCCAGCCCTGAGTGATGATGTTTTTGAGGAGCCTTGAATGTGTGTGTTATCATTTGATTGAATGTTGGACATTTATAAGTGGAACATCAATCTCTGAAAAGTGCTATTTGTCAGTTAGGAAGTATTCTACATGTGGGGATGTGCGGGTTTCTAACTATAATTCATCAATGTTTGGATGGGATGGGAACCTATCTATATTCATTTTAGTAAGCTGAGATGAGAGCACATACTTAAATGCTTCAATGTTCTGTAAACTAGCATAAACATACTCTTGGGACCATGTAGGTTTGTTATTTTAGTGCGTGTTGTGCAGTGTTAGCTTAATGTTTTAGAAATGGCACAGGATCATAGTATTGTGTGGTCAACGATTAGGGTGCAAGACTAGAGATAGCTAGTCAGATTGAAATCAGGTAAGAATACATCAAATTGGATTTCCGATAGCACAAGTGAACCCACCTTTCTGAAATCTCCATTGGTCAAGTTTAAATTTTCTCAACTTTTGGGTTGCATGACTGTCTCTGTGCATTTTTTCTCTACGTCTTTGCAATACACTATTCCTGTTGAAATCAATACATTCGAGTGTTCTGACACAGTATTGACTAAACTATAAGTGGAACCCTTAGTGTTTTTCAACAATTCAGTATGCTGTGTTTCATGAATTGGGGACTTTCTTAAGGTCGTTATTTCATTTTTCCGTGCCTTATTTAATTTGCATAATTCAGATTATATACACGTATTACCTTACAACAGACAGCAGAACATGCACAAGCAGATGAGAACAGCTAAGAAAATACCCATAAAACTTGAAAACTTTGTTTATGCCGTTGTTGTTTACCAAAATGAGGTATCATGATTTGATCAGTGAGTGATCAAATTCTACCACCGTTTTAGGCTGTTTATGTAGTTAGTATTCCCTAAGATATGTCTGTGGCTGCTGTCACTGATATGTAGGTGGAGGAAGTTCAACAGCAGTCATACAAACCCGGCATGTGATTGCTCACACTGAGCTCTGCTCAGCTCATCAAAGACCTTGAGTACATTTCATGAATCCTGAAAGGTGAGTCTAAATGGATTCTGCCTAACTGAGGATTTTTAAACGTCAGTTCGCAGATGTGGATATATAAGGACAATTTACACCATGTTGTGGTGAATGCTTAGGTTGCCTTTAGCACAGAACCATTCAAACAGAGAGGTGTTGATATTCCTCATTGTACTATTAGGACGGTTCACACTAGTCCAACAAATGGCAACAATCAAGGGAGGTGGAAAACTACATACTTTCAAAATCGACTTGTTGGTGGGTTGCCTGAAAGATTAGTCAACTATTTGGTTTTAAGGAAGCCCTGTATATTTAGGCTTGTTTCGGCTTCACCTTACCCTGATCAAACACGTTTCTAAGACGTTTTAGCATTGAAACACTAAGTGAAATGTAATGTTGAGACATATTTTTAAAGTTGAATTATTTCAAACTTGACATGACATCTTATAAATGCACCGCTCTTTATGTGACATTAAAAAAGAAATGCCCTTGAAGGGCACTGCTGGAAGGGGACGCCAATCAAAGGTTTGTTCCAAACAAAAGTGAGCAACTAAATCTTTTCACAAATGGGCTTCCATTAGTGAAGGGTACATTCATACACTACTGCCCTCCTCTCTTCAGTGTTCCTACTTCAAGGGCATTGTCCTTCAAAGTAAGTAGGGCACAGGGATGCTCACTTTTGTTTTGAATTTGCCCATTATCACACAATTTTGCCCCAACAAACACCAACATGTTTAACAATTGTTAGAAGTTGGTGCATTTCCACTTTATATTAGGTGCCTTTTATTACTATGTACTAACATTAAAATACATACAATACAGTGTACTTATTGTGTAACTACATTTTGTTCTCTTAGGAGTCACATTTGCTGCTACTGAGGTTAAGTATGGTTAGGTTTAGGTGTAGGTTTAGGGACAGATTAAGGTTTAGGGTAAGTGTTTGGGTAGGGTTAGGATTAGGATTATGACTAGGGGTAAGGTTAACAATGTAACTACAAATGTAGTTAAATGCAGATAATTTAAATGCAAGTATTGCAACAACATGTAGTAACAATACATACATTGTATAAATTGCTTTTTTTATAAATTGGTTAAGTACATTGTAGTTAAAAACAACTCATATAAAATGGGTCTCTTGGTGCTAGTTAACATTTGTTGGAACAGTTTAAAGTAGCATTTAAATGATGGTAGTAAGTGTAAAAGTTAGGTATGTGCATGAGTAATCGACAAATTAAATAGCCTGCTTGTTCTGCACCAGCTAGTTGATAATTAAAACACTATTTGAATATTGCAAATTGATATTTCTGTGAGCATTGGCCTGCTGTGAGCAGGGTTAAATACTGCATTCAGCCAAATCCCACATTTACAATTTAGTCCAATGGGGGGCGGTGTGGATGTGTGTCGTAGAGTTGTTGGACGAGAGAAGTTATGATGGTGTATGTGGTTTTGAAAACAAAGCCTAGTGTACTAGGCAACCAGCAATACTTAATATTAGTAATATTTTGAATCCTATTCAATGATTTATTAATTCTATTAATATTCGGTTCTTGTTGGAGTCATCCAAACCGAAAGTGGAAAGAAACTTTGAAGCAGTACAAGAAACTCGAAAGCGTATCAGACCAGTATGTATGTATGTACGTGAAATCTCTGAACAGCACATTTTCCAAAAACATTTCAACCACTTGTTTTTCTGAATACTAACATGTGAAATTCTAAAAAGGTGATGACCTTTATGTAGACTCAAGAGTTTATATATGTGCATTACACTAATGCCATCAGCATTGGTTTCTATGTTTCTAAGCTCCGGGTGGGTGCAAATATTTTTAACTTTTAAATGTTTTTTTTGTTTTTTTTATAAATGCGTATTGTTAATTTAATTATGTTCACCAAAATAAAAGCATTGTTTGTTGAAGTTACATTATTTTGAAACCATTCTTGGTATTGTTTGTGGATAAAACAAAATATTTATTTCGCGTACGTACTATACTTTTAACCAACATATTTTTAACATTTTCAACATTTTCGAATTTACGAGGAATCAATTACTTGTTTTTTGAGGGTTAGAGTTCTCGACTACAAATTATTTTTTTAATGCCCATCCCTGCTAAGAGTGTGTGCATGTGTCGCAAATTTGGCTGTCTTTGGTCAGGACATATCAGTTCGTTGGTGTGTATGTATGTGTGCTGTAAGAAGGAGCCGCTATTGTTATTTACAGAGGACATAAGACGTTGTTGTCTCTCTAAGCTCCTAGATCTACTATAAATCTGTTATGCTTGGCCCCGGCAGAGCAGCGACTGGGTCGAGAGACACCATTGGCACATTGATGGATCCCTTTAGACATTCCAATCAATACGCTTTATCTTCAGGCAACCCGTGCAGGCACCAATGTTAGTTCACCTGGGGTCCTGGAGGACTGATCGGTGCGCTGTACGTCAAAGCTCACTATCAGCTATAGCACGCTAGACAGTCACAATCAGCAGTGAAGCCAGGAACCTCTCATTTTCTATGTCAGCTACAGATTACTGATCTATAGCTGAATTTCTCCCCCAGCTGTAGTGTTATATGTCATCATTATCGAACATGATCTATGTCTCTGAAATGTAGCAGCTTTAGTTTATTTCATCTGTCAGTCAAGGACAAAAACATACAAGAACAGCACAAAAGGTTATAGATTTATCACTATATATCCAAAACACATAGCTAGGGAACATCATTTGAGGAGTACTGTATACAAATAGCCCTATTGAAAGGAATACTGAAAGGAATTACAGTTGTATCCAGTTCTGTCCAGCTTTAGTACATCACATACCTGTATGCAAGTTTACCGATATACTGTTTCTAGGGCTGCTGAGGCATTAAATAGGGTTAATTAGGGCAAATGGCTGATCAGATTTCCTATTGATTGTGACAGTGTAGATTGCATTCTAGATAAATGAAATCCTATAACTCTGGAGCCTGCTGCAGATACTGATAATGCTGTCAGCGGCCATTAAAGTCCTTTCTTATTAGCTTATAACAAAGTAATTAAAACAATGAGAGTGTAACGTAATCAAGTTGCATGCTAACTCAATATTTTGTCTGTGTTATCTCAACATATATGCCTGATATCTTCATTTCAGAGTATTTTAGAGGGATCTTTCATCAGTTTTTAACATTTGGGACATAATCTTTATTATTTAGTCTCAAGCAATTTCATGGAATGTCTCAGTTGATTGTGATTTACAAGATATGCAAATACAGGTCTTAAAAAGCTTGTCAATTAAGTCATTTGATATAGTAATACTTTTAAAGTAACCTTGGAATACTTTTTTCTGTCATAGAGTACACTTAGAGTCAGTATTTTGTTGTTATTTAAAAGTATAAATGTGTTCGGTTAAAGATAATTTCATTGTCAGATAAGGCGTCTGATCACCCATTTTCAAGTTTCTCAAGATTACATCACAGTGATGTATATTAAAATAAATAGCATTGTTACAGTAGAAATGTTTAGTATTTCAGTACTCACAGTATACTTCCTTTAAAATCTTTAAATAGTTTTTTTTTTAAATACATTTCCCATTATAAATTTGTACATATGTAAGGGATAATGCACAGTCAGCCGGTTGTCATCACAAAAACAAACCCAGACAGGGTGATCTGGACCCTGATGCGAAGCAAAGGGGCAATAACAACCAATTGACAGTACCGTACGTTATCTCTCTTATTACATGGCTACTAACCAAATAAATGGACATGAAACATTGATTTGTGTTGAAATTATGTAATTATGTCAGAAAGAAGAAATTGCTGAACAGATGATTTGCACCTCCAGTTTGCGTCAGAGTTCTTGTGATTTATTATTTTGCGAAAATGACTGACTGCTCATTATCCAGCCTATTACAAGACTGACCCATATCTGCATGATTTTATACATTACACTGCTGCCGCATGATTGACTGATTAGACAATTGCATGAAGAAGTAGATGTACAAGTGTACCTAATAAAGTGGCCAGTAAGTGGGTGTATTTATTACAGGGCTCTCTGGAATACTTGATTCTGTTTGGATCTTGCAGTCTGATATGTCTAAGTAACAAATGCACATCCTGGGATTAAGTCATATCAGACCGGTTACTAAACCAGTTAAATCCTACATTACTACATGTCTCTGTAAGCATTAAGATATTTAGATCCTTGTGAAAAGCCAAATGCATTGTACTGTGTTTAATGTTTAACAATTGTTGTCAGATACATTCATAGCATGTGTTCTATGTGTTCTACTCTGGAAATTGAAAAAACAACCTAATTTTTAGGTCTCTATCAGAAATATTTATGAACATCTAGGAATCATGGCCTAACCTGAGGTCAAAGGTCATCATTCTTAGAGTAAAAGAGGTGACCATACAGATGGATTCATGAGCCGTGGGCCATTGACCCCTGCATCAGGAAGATGTTGCCGTAAAGAAGATCAATGAACACTCAAAGAGAGCAGTCAACACTTTCTGATACAAACACTGTTTGACAAGCTCAGCACGAGAGTTCCATCAATGGAACTGTGAAGAGATATTGACCTGTAAGGGAGCTCAGACAGCACTGGGATTCCAATCACTACTACATTGATGGTGTACATTGTGATGCTATATGGCAATTTTCCAGCTGAAGGGGAAACGATACTGAATCAAGTCAGTTAAATACATGGCTATGAGAAACGTCTGTGTTTCTAGAGTCCTCTAACAAAGAAAAAGGGAAAGATAGAAAGTGATTAGAGAGAAGGAAGTTTGTTTGGTGTCCTTAAAGCTTTGCGGATCCCCAAGAGACCAAGATGGGGGGAAAAGGTAAGACAGAGAAAACAAAGGAAAGCAGGATTATCTGATGAAGTCAAATGTCCTGCAGAGTATGAAAACAGTTATCAATCACACACAAATACATGCACACCAGTGGATGGACCTTGTTGAAATAAGATGAACCTCTATTCTATAGGGTGCCTAGTCTCTGATGATAAATGATTTCTAAAGCCTCTACATCATCAGTCCATTTCTGGAAACCTGTTGTATTAATGTACTAGATGTCTACTGTTGGAAGTGTCCGTGCTCTTATGGATAGGCCAAGATTGGCCATTGGGAGCACCGGGAGAATTCCAGTTGGCCTGGCCTGTCTTGCACCTGATTTGACCTGCCGTTTTATTATTATTTTATGATTATTATGATTTTATTTTATTTTATTGCCTGCCCAATGCAGAGTCCACTTATTGTAAGCATGTCTGTGTGGCATGTGTGGTAGTCCAGTACTAATAACCAGCTGTGTCGGACAACGGCAGCCCTCTGACATATTGAACGGAAAAACCATCACCTTTGTCACTCACGTACATTACTGAGGTGGCAAATCTTATAGTGCACTGACTCGCTTCCAAAACAGCACAGGCTAGACGGTTTCCTCCATGCTGGAAAACAGCCCTTCTAGAATAAGGGACGCAGGACTAAAGGTCTCCAGGGTCGGCCACTATGTAACGTGACGCTGCCTGAAGTCGACAGCCCTAATTGTAAACATCTGAGAGGGCTTGTGATCTGTCACTAGGCAACATGGGCCAGATGGCAACATTGGGCTAAACAACGTCTGTTAGAATTAAAGTGCTGTCAATCACAGGATGCAGCGAAGTCTATTTTTGCATATGCTGTGGATGTTAGTAGCTAGGATGCTATATGATGAAGTGTCCTTGATTTAATTTAAGTGAATCAGTAAATCTTTCCATAAGCTGGGGATTTTGAGTTTCTAGGTGCCTAGGATGTACACAATTTATAAGGAACTTTGTTGTTATTGTGGGTTTTAATAACCACATATAACACATTTTTAATTAAGAAACACTTTATGAGCTCAGATAATTTGAACATTAAATTTGCAAAACAGTCTCAAAATGAGCTTTTAAAGGAAAGCAGCAAGATATCAGTGGGAAAGTATGGTACTCTAAACTGCTACTGTTGTGCTTACATGAAAGCAAGTATTGAAAATGTCTTTGTGTTTATTAATTATGGATGGAACTTGACAAAGGACTCAGAGTTACAAGTAAATTAGTGATAATAACATTAATCAGTTAACCTGCACCCCTTTTGATCACAAACAGCAGACATGACAAATCCAAACGGAGGCTGATGAACCCTTTGGGCTACAGGAATAATTGTGGTGGTTTTGGAAAGAAGGCACTTGGGAGCTGTTGTCCAAAAATCTGAATTAAAGAGTTTTCTCAAGCCTTGGACTTTTAAATTTTTTTAACATTTGAATTATGTTTCGTTTCTGTGTGTTTATAGTGGATGTTGTACATTTTGGGTTTGTTGACTGCAGGGATTTGTGTAATACTTCAAATATAATACCAACCTTAAAAACATTACTGTACTCTGTGAATTCATATAAGAGACAAAACTAAACCAACTGGTGCAATGCTCAAAATTCAGGTTATCAATTTCAAACTTGCAATATTCTTATCCTCTCCCACTTTTTACTCTGTTAAATACATTTACTTTGTTATTAACTCTCGTTAATTAACCGTGACTCTCTCTCTTCCCCAGGAGAGTGATAGTCTGTGGTGGGATGCATTTGCTACAGAGTTCTTTGAAGAGGATGCTACATTGACCCTGTCCTTCTGCCTGGAGGATGGACCAAAAAGATACAGTAAGATTTAGGTTTTAAATATGTTTTTAAGCCAGTGTCATCTTTTCTTTAAAGCATTTATTTGTATTCTGGGAAAACAAGGATGCGTTTACAATAATCCTGGATGCTGCAATGAGCGCTATCAAAGAATAAATTATGTGAGATTCCTGATGTTGAATCATAGGAATATATTTGAGTTTTGTTAAATTGTATGAGAGTCAAAATGTATGTCACTAATGTGAGGCAGTTAGTCTCAAGCATTTGAGATGTCCATGAACACAACGTTTTAACAGTTATGACCATGAAATTGTCAGCACTAATTATTCTTGGACAGATGAAAGTTCTGACCAAAACGTTTACACACATTTCCCTGCCACTTTCTGTGTTGTTGTAAAACCATTCAATAAAACTTCTACACTAGTTTTTGAATGAGGTTCTGTCTACTGTTGTGGTATCAGTGATTCCAGATTTACCACCCCCTACATGTCAAGTAAAACTAATGAATTGTGGTTGGTCACCTTACAGAGTGTCCTATCCAGACATGATACAATAAAGCTACAAGCAATTAAAGCTATTTCGTCCATGCAAATCTGAGTTTTTGTCCTAACCAGCTACAACCAAGACAAGAGTTGCATGACAGGACATTTCGTTGATTGCCTGGTTTTTGTTTATGTGATGTCGCATCAGACTGGATTTGTTCTGTGCTTACTGTAATTTAAACCTTGACTCAAGTGGCTGAAGCTGGAAGTGTTGTTAAAAGCATGGGCACATGTGAGCTCCAGTTTCCAGTTGAAATGTCTATGGAGTGGCACCAAAAGTGAGTTGTATTTTTAGTTGTAAATGATGTAATACGGTCAACAGTAATGCATATTTTATTAAACATATGAACTAACCCAAACCCTAACTCTAAACCTAACTCTCAGTGCATTAAAAAATTGAATCTTAGAGGGAAAATGCAACCTTCAAATCTTGATCATCATTGATTATTTGAACGTGATTATTCCTGGTTTACATGAGACTAGAACGTAGGTCTCTAAGACTGCTCATGCAACGCCACATGAAAAAGTAAACACATTTAATTTGATGCAATGATGTCTGCAGGGAAATGTCGCTTCTCGGTATCTCGATATCAGGGAACTGAAACATTATGTAGCAACATATCGAGTTCCTGTGTATCTTATGTGTCGCTTTGAGAAGCCCCGTCAGCAAAGAAATTTCATTGACCAAAAATCTCACTACACATAGCAGATTTGTTCTGATTGGCTGTTATTGTGCCAGTTTATTTTTTGAAGGGGTTTATAATTCGTAAATTGACTTGCTAGGTTATTATTTGTGAATTATTATGTCTGCAGAGTTGCCAGAATTTGCCTGAACACATTGTAATTGTTTGCAGCGAGTTCACTAATGTAGTTTTGGTTGCATTATAGGGCTCTGCCAGCCTGGAATTTTGTCTTTTTTCTCATTTTCTGTTCTGTAAGACCACATCTTTTCCCCATCCTCTGTTCACACATACTCTCTCCCTTTCTGTTTCTCTCTCTTGCTCTGCCCCTCTGATGATTTGAGCTGTGTTGTCTGTCCTTATTGAGTTCTCTGCTTTTGGTTAGTCATGCAGAACTCTCTGCCTGTTGAAAAGAACGAGTGAGTCAAACTCCGGCTGTTCACTGAGGCCCCCTCTCATCCCCTGGTGTCTTTGTAGTGCTGATAGATTCAGAAATATATACTTTTATTATGCAAAATGAATGTGCCATTTGACTATGGGCAGCATTACCATAGATCTTTGGTAAAATGTTTCATTGTAAAGACTTCTACTGAAAGAATACATTACCCCCAGTCAATGTAGATTCAAAGGCCTTTTTTGTATGTTAATTCAAAGTTGCAGTACGTAATATTTTGTAATCCTCACACGCGGCTTATAAAAGTGGAAAGACCAAAACTGCACTTGCTCTGAAATCCCATGGGGAACCAATCCCGCTTATCGATTGAAGGGGGAGTTCAGTCCATCTCTTGTGACAGCTCATCTTTAGTCTTCAGAAATGACTTCTCTTACTTTCAGCCACAAACATACACCCTCACTCCATCACTGTCACTCACACGCACACAAAAATGCAGCACTCTACTTTGCTTAGGCTCTCTATAAATTTCTCTATCCTCACTTCACAAAGGATCATTAAGGATTTTCAAGCATCACTTCAGTATGTTTGTTTTATTCTTGGCTGACATGTTTAATCACTGTTCAAATTTCATAGAGTAAATCATTCTTCTGCATTTCATCTCAAGACGGTAGATCAAAGATAATCTAATCCACTTTTTTGTTCAACTTGTGATGCTTTATAGGAAAAGTCCTGCTTTAATATATCATGTGTTTATGAATTATGCATTTGGAAAAAAAACATCCAGTATTGCATTTTTATTACACAGCTTTTTCAGAATACTTGATTCTGATTGCAACATTCTGTGGTCAAATATTTTTCTATTATATGTTATAATATATAAATAGTCTTAATGCTAAAGTGTATAATTCTGTACTCTATGTGTGTTTCTTCTACAAAACCTGAAGGTCTCAATTTTACCTTTCAAAATGTACAAGCTATAGATTTTATGTCATACTAAAGTAATTTTCCATAATAAGTATAACAATTTTAATTTCTTTGATTTCAGACCAATCTATTATAATCACAGCTAGAATATTTTGATACTCAAAATACATTATTCTGCTCAGTAAATTAGAACACGGCATTTATGAACAGAAATGCCAGCAAATGGTTAAAAAAACACAAGAGTGAAACTACGGCTTTGGCATACATCTATTTTTCTTTTCTTTTTTCTTTTTTTTTTAATTCATCCTCTTCTTTTATTCTTACTGGAAAATATTCTTAGCTTCTCAGATGCTCGGTCACATGTTCATTGCACAGTTGTTTTAAATCAAGAAAGGCTCCTATACAAGGTCTTCTAAGCAACCAAATTGGCCCGGTTGCTAGGGAGGGTAGAGTGGCGGTTCTCACTGTCAATGGGGTGAATGGAAAGTGGTGCATAGATCGCGGAGAGTAGCATGAGCCTCCACATACAGTGAGTCTCTGCTGTGTCATGCACAACGAGCCACGTGATAAGATGCACGGATTGACTGTCTCAGAAGCAGAGACAACTGAGACTATCTTCCGTGACCTGGATTGAAACACCTACTAAGGAGTGGGAATTGGGCATTCCAAATCGGGGAGAAAAAGGGGATAAAAAAGGGGGCTCCGATAGGCTGATAAACTTAATATGAAACATTCATGATGACAAATTTAATAAAAAAAAATTTTTATATATAATTTTAGAAATCTCTCCTCACCATAAGTAAATAAATAGGAGATGTCTGTAGTAAAAATAAAAATATAATTAAATCATTCCAAAACAATTATAAAATATCCTTTACAGTACATGCAGAAAAACAAGATGCACTAAACAAGGACTTTACACTTATATATTCACAAACATGTACAAAATAAACTGTGGCCGTTATTTCATCGCAGTACCATTGTGGATAGATGGATAATGGATGAATAATTGAAATGCATTAGTTTAAATGGATTCACTTTCTCTTCTCTCTTTCACACACTCTTTTTCTCTCCTCAGAATTGCTCACTTACACACTCTGTGCCTCTTTCTCCCTTCTCTCTTTTTCTAATTCTCACTCTCCTGGAATGAAGCTTGTGGTCTGTCATTTGGCTCTCTCATTTCTTCTCTCCTTTACTCTTTAGTGATGAATTGTTATGTGTATACATTTAGTTAGATTTTCATTTATACAGAACATGTAACTTCTATGTCAAAACAAATGCAGTTAGGTTCTGGTTGGCTGTATTATTTTAACAGTTGAAAATGTAGTCTGTAATAAAACATGTGGTGTAATTGCATGTGACATACTGTGTCCCTGTTTCAAAATCTAGTGAGCTGCTTGTTGTCAGTGCTTGTTGCATAAAGCACCTTAAGTAAAATTTTCCCTTAAATTGAATGGTGTTGAAGAAAACCCCTTTATAGGTAAAACATCATAACCCCCTACAATTATTCCCTGAAGTGTTGCATAAAGCCCCTTAACTGCCATTTTCCAGAGTAAACATTTAGGCAAGTAAAACTTCACCTTAAGTGTTGGCTAAGAGTTACAAGGTTGCTAAAGAAAAAAGGGGGAAAATGGCAAGATTTATAGAACCAGTTTTTTATTTTTTTTTTCACAAAAAGGAGAGCTCTTTAGACCACCTTAGCAATAATAAACAAGTGCAGGATTACTGGCAATCTAATATCACATCTAATACCTCACTATCAAAGGTGTCTTTCTGAAGTGGACACTCACCGGCCATAAAAGTAGAATCCTCCATAAATTGCTCCATATGATAAACTCAAGACATTTTTAATTCACACAGAAAAAATGAGTACACAAAAAGTGTTTTAATCTATTAGCTTGTTATTTTGTTATTTTGAGGATTGTACCTGAGAAACAAATGAAAATCTGCCCATGTAACCTCCAGAAAATGAGTTACAAAAATGTTATGCCGTAATCTGCAGCAATCACAAATGACTGTAATTGGTGCATCCAGAACAGCCCTGAGAAAAGTAGGGATGCACTGATCCGATACCTGGATCGGTATTGGCTCCGATACAGAAGCTTTTAGATGGATCGGGTATAGGTCCGACAAGCCGATCCAAATCCGATACTGTGTGTTAGTCATGTTTGTTACTGTCAAGCTCAAAAAATGACATAAAAGAACCATATAAACACCATTAATGTAGTTGATATGACTCGTGCATTTTATTCAAAGCCACTTGAAGACCTGCATAGCGCTGTGAATCACAAAAGGCAGTGTTTAAGAAGTAAAAATATAGTATGCGCAGCGCCAGCGCGTCAGTGAATGGTGCTGCTCTGTTGACACAAACTCATGCACAGGCTGGTGATGCACTCGTGGCTATTTTTAGCCTTCACGTGGTGCACAATATTTGAGCACGAACAACATCTCAGTTGAAGATGCTCAGTAGTTAAGTTCACTTATAATATGCATTTAGAACAGCACTGGAGGTGCATTTTACCAGAATTTAATAAGAAGCGAATTAAACTACTGTGAACTTGCCTACAAACAGACACATACTGGAGTTTAGAGTGTGAAAATAAAAGTGTGAGGGTTTAAAAAGTGCACGATTTAAATATATTACTGTTGTATTTAAAATTAAAAGTCAATAATAATAAAATTATTAACAAATTATTATTATTATTGTCATCATTATTATTTGTTTACAATTTATAACAATATTTAAGTTGAATGGGTTCCAAAAAAGAACTGTGTGAATGAAAAGTGGACTGATGTCTTACAACTAAACTGAACAAAAAAGAGATCTGAATCCTTTAAAGTCCAGAAGCAAGTTGAAAAATATGGGGATAAAAAAAGAAAAGAAAAAGGCAAAAATAAAACAATGGTTTCTTTTCTACTGAAGACTCCCAATTAGTTCCACACAATAATGTAAAGATATTCTAAACTGATAACAAAAAACAACACCGGTATCGGCTTGGGAACAGTATCTGCCAATACTGAGATTTCCGATATCGGAATCGGTATTGGTGCATCCTTGCATAAACATCATAAACATGATGTTTATGCACTAATTCAAAAGAGGTTGGACAATAATTTACACATCAATAATGTTACTGAGAAACTTTATTAGTCACTAGTTTGGAAATAAAAATCAGTAAAAGGTTTTTTGTGTTAAAATTGCTCAAATGTCTATATTGTACATCAGTGGTAGGGACATGACGAACATGCCCATGGTAGAACAGTAGAAAAGGTAAAACCCTTAACGGTTTCCCTTACCTAAGAGAAGTGTCTAAGGGATCATATGCAACACCTTCAAGTCATTCCCTGTAAGGGGAAATAACACCTTAAGTGTTACAATTAAGGGAAAAGCTTAAGGTGCTTTATGCAACTAGGCACTAATCCTTCTAACTGATATGGAACCTCAAGTGAATGGTTTGGAACACTTTTTTTAATAATACCTATTTTTGATTATTAAATTTGACATTTATTTTATCATATTTTTATATCGTATTATATTCGCAGGTGTTGTTGGGTTTTCAAATGTAATGGTACTTTTTGGTAATTAAAATAGTAAAGGCGGCGCTTGCAATACATTTTGGAATAAAGGCTCTAAATGTGATAAAGGCCCAAACTGAACTAGATTTGTGAATTGCCAAAAAAGAAATGACCAAATAGCATGAAATATACAACATGCCAAGAACTGAGAAATGTATGTAATAAAATAGAGAAATGAATTAGATAGTTAATTATTGTAATGTTATACAGCCTAGATCAGTGGTTGCTAAACTTTTGCTAACTTTGTAACCTTATTTTAGATTTACTCACTCTCTCTGCCCCAGGGAGGACTTTTGTCTTATGCAACGAATAATAAAGAAAAAATAACAGCACATGGTTCGGAATTGCATTAGGGTGTGTAAATGACAGATTGTTACATTTTTAGGTGAACCATTAACTTGTATTGAAAATAGTTAGAAAACTCTTTTTGTATCTTCATAAAATATATATGACTCTGTCCTTGCTACAAGCTAAAATCACAATGGAGTCAAAGCCAGAGGTTATACCATGTTTTAGTTAAAGTCTGAGGGTGATAATGCTCCTACTTTGAGATTTATGGATTATATTCTAAGACATTGTCAAGTGAATTTTCTATAGGACAACTTCAAAAGCTTGCCAAATAACCACAATAATACATTTAATTAATTTACAATATGCTCACGTTCTCTTTGTCTTGAAAACCTCCTTTAATGTTTTAACATTTAAAGTTATGAATGATATCATTAATCACATACTGTACATGACATATTTTCAAGGTGGGTAGTTTGTATCCTTGATCTGAACTGCTGACATTGTAATGCGGGGCACTGAAATAATTCATTAAGTTCCCATTTAGCTTCTATGAAAAGTAAATCTAGTCTAGAAAAATCATGTTTCGTTTTTTTTAAGCACAAGCACGGGTTTGAACAGCCCTTTTATAAGGTTTAACAATTCTGCTTACCTTTTGGAACAATCTTCAGGTAAGGAGTGCCCCTATGGCTTAAATTTTGAATTTATATCACTTCATTTGTCAACCTTAGTACTTAAAAGTGCTGTAAGTGATTTTTTCACGGAAAGGTATACAAAAAATGTTCCTACTCCCTGAGAGATATTACTTAAATAAGTGTTGTAAGATATCTCAATGGTCTCTGTTACAGCTCTACATTTACATTTACACATTTGGCAGACTCTTTTATCCAAAGCGAATTACAGAGCCCTTATTACAGGGACAATCCCCCTGGAGCAACCTGGAGTTATGTGCCTTGCTCAAGGACACAATGGTGGTGGCTGTGGGGATTGAACCAGTGACCTTCTGATTAACAGTTTAGTGCTTTAGCCCACTACACCACCACTCCAGATGCTCTAATCTCTGTAGTTGCAGCAAATTATTGAGACTTACTGCCATTTTTAAGCCATGTTGTTTATAACAGTTCCCAGTTGAGGGCACTATTGTGTTGCTGTTGTTTTTAACAACTGTTTTTGCTCAGTGTCAGTCTCAATAAAGCTAATTTGGTGTCTTTGAAGTGGAGAGTTTTGGAAAGAGGGGCGTGGCTAATCCAACGGTTCAGTCTCGTGGAAGTAGAATGGCTAAAATCACTTACAGCACTTTTAACCTACATACCTAACCTGAAGATTGGGAACTTCCAAAAATATGGATCAGTACATTGAACTTTCAGACCTAAAAGACATCATCTCTCTTTATAGCATTATTAACAGGGGAATAATTAGCAACAGAACTGAAGCACTGTTCTTGTTGTTGGTTGAGGCAAGGCCAGTTTCAATGTGTGATGCAACGTCACTGCAACAGTGGCACCCTTGAAAACTTCCACCACTGATCCACAACACTTCATCAGACAATAACTGAACAATCACACACCAATGTATTAGTGTATTTGGGCGAAAAGATGCTGCAGGTGTTTTTTAGTTGAAATCATCTTTGCTTTTGGTGGCTTTTGCATAAGAATGACACATCTCTTTGAATTAGTCTTGATTCAGTGCCAGTTCATGTGAAAAGGCAACCAAACGATATCAGTCTCATTAATCAGGTTTGAATTGAACAAAATGCTGATTTAAGTATCAGATACTGATGTCGTTGAATTGGGTTCTTTAGCAGTCTTGAATGCTAATTGTGCTCTGATGATTTTCCATAAGCTTTGCACACTTTTTTCAAGGGAGTTTCTATTGACTTGGGAAGAAAAACACAGCAAAGAGAGAGAAAGAGAGCGAGATTGATTGACAGTGTGGGGGGTAGAGCAGGCTCAGCTGCAGTCCGACGCTGGCAAAGACACAGGTCTCTGATGACTGACAGCCCAAGTTTCAAAACAACCTTGAGATTGTCTTGTATGAGATGGATATAATGCAGATTAATGAGAGTTTGAATTAGAACCACACTCCACAGGATGTTGAATTGGAACTGCAATAACATGAAGAGGAATTTATGGAATTGCAATTCAAAAAAATTCAACAGTCACACAACTAGCCTGATCTCATGAAAATTATGTGACTGTGGTGTCATCATTGGATCACATTTGTGTGAAAAGGAGTAACGTTATTGTTGTTGTAGCGCCTCTAGGATTTAATTTCCCAGTAAAGAACTATAATACATACAAGCCACGTAATAATTATTTTGCAAAAATATAGGTATAGTAACATGTTTTATGAGAACAGGTTGAACACGACAAAGGAATGTCATTAGTCCAACATAAGTTTTGTGACAAAAAATAAATAATTGCATGATTATTTTTTACTAATTTACCTATGTCCTGAAATGTAGAATATTTTTTTTCTAATGAGACCTTTTGTGTTTTTTTTTTAATTAATTAGACACACTGTAAAAACAATTAACAAAGCAATTAAATGATATTTTAATTTAGCCATATAATGCCACAAAATGTTCACCACATAGTTTTCAGATAATTTTATAAAAATAAATATTGTCATCAAAATGTGGGGTAAATTTGAGCATTGTGGTAAAATTATATGTTCTTCCATTGAGGTCCATACAATTATAGTTCATTTATTAAATATAATCAAATATAAATAAAATAAAAATTTCAATAGGTGGCATTTCAAAATCTATTTATGAGAAAATACCTCATATGATATGTGTATGATAATAAGTTAATGCGTAAAGTTAATGTATTATTAAAAACAAATCTTATACCAGTTTAACAAATTTCTTTGAATTTTATTTCATTTTCAATCCATTTAAATGGATATTTCTGTTTTTTTGTCCATGCAATGTAAGTAAATATTGTACAACACTTTCAAAAAGAATAAAAACTTGATTGGTTTAATCCATGTCTTCTGAAGCGATATGATCCTTAGTCAAATATAAATCTAGGCTTCTGGCCAATTGGAACACAGTGCAGGGTTTGATATTGCAAGAAGTTATCAGGTACTGATATTCCTGTGCCCTTTTACATCAATAACACTTATTATCAACCTTTTGATGAACGCTTTGCATTTTAAAGTATCCCAAAATTGGCTATAATTATTTTAACTTGCATTATACATCCTTAAAATTACCTTCATTTGTGTTATGAAGAAGAAATAACATCATTGGAGTTTTAGAAAGCATGAGGGTGAGTAAATGATGAGAGAATTATCAACTTTCACTTTAAATCAAATGCTAATTAAATTTCGGCATCATGTTTGCTATCTCAATTCAAATTCTGGAATTCTGAATTGCACCCACCCTGCTAAGAGCAGTTTTGCAGTGGTACCAGGAGCTATAAATAGATGTGCCACAGTTGCATCGTCAGGTATATTTGTTTGAAGAGCAGTCCTGGGGCATCCTCAGTGCGACAATGAAGCGCAGCATCTCGTTTCGCTTTTTCAGGGAACAGGGGTTACAGTTAAGTAACCCGAGACATTCCCTATCAAAAGCTACACTTTGATGCAGCGCTGATTTAGCGGTTTGGGAACGAGAATACCCACGCCACCGCACTGCGGATGTCTGGACCCCTTACGGTTGTGTAGTTGTGCTCACAAGAGCGTGAGAGGTCTAAGACATGAGCTTGTGATGTTGACTCAAGGACGCAAGAGCCCGGAGTGGCATGAACATCCAAACTATAAAATCTTATGAATGTGTGCGGAGAGGACCAGCCTCTAGCCACCTCTAGCCAAAGCTTTAGAGGAGGCGACCCCCCTGGTAGAGTGAGCCCTGATATCTACTGGCGAAGCTTGACCATGCGCCTCGTAGGCCAGGGCAATAGCGTCCCTCACCCAATGTGACATTGTTTGCTTGGTGGCAGCCGCCCCCATGTTAGGGCCCACATGACAAACAAATAGTTGCCCTGACTCACGCCACTGGTTAGTGCGATGGACGTAAGCCTGAAGGGCACGGACTGGACACAGTCCGTGAAGTCTCTCCTGATCCGGCGTTGTAAACGGCGGGGAACAGAAGGCTTCAAGAGCGATATACGGTTGAGAAAGGAACCTTAGGTAGGTTATCAGGATGAGGGTGCAATATTGCTTTAGCCATTCCTGGGGCAAAATCTAAGCAGGATGGCAAGACAGACAGAGCCTGCAAATCCCCAATTCTTTTTAGAGAAGTAATCGCCATAAGAAAAACCATCTTGAGAGACAGAAGTTTATCAGACGCTGACTTCAGAGGTTCAGATGGGGTCTCAACCAGACCCTCAAGGACTATTGTTAAGTCCCATGAAGGGATCCTGGTCCTAGCAGGAGGTCTCAAATCACATGGCTGCACGAACGAAGCGAGCGAGCAGAGGATGTTTCCCCAATGGCATTCCGTCAATCAAGGTATGGCAAGCCGATAGAACGGCCACATAAACCCTGAGAGTGGTGGGGCATGTGCCTGCGCTATCAGTAAGAAGCAGGATCCTTGCTGGGGAACTCTGGCCAGGACTCCTGGGAGCAGAGAAACCGGAGGAAACGCGCGCAGGCGCAATCTGGGCTATGTATGCGCCATCGCGTCCAGACCAAGGGGGGCTGGGTGACTCAGATAGACGTAGAGGGGACATTTGGACATTTTTGGGAGGCGAAGAGGTCCACTTCTGCTCTGTAAAATCTCAACCAGATTTGGTTTCCACTCCCCTGTCTGTATATCTGCTCCCACATTCAGGCATCCAGGGATATAAACTGCTCTGATTGACAGGAGCTTGCCCTTGGGCCAAAGGAGAGTCTGCCATGCCAGTCTGTTCAGCTGGTCTGACTGTAGACCTCCTTGATGGTTTATGTAAGAAACTACTGCTGTGTTGTCAACCCGCACCAGGACATGGTGGCCTCTCAGATATTGGAGGAAGTACTTCAGGGCCAGTAATACTGCCATCAACTCAAGACAGTTGTGCCAATCGAGCTGACGACCCTCCCATTCCCCTTGAGCTGGACGACCACTTAAATACCGCTCCCCAGCCTGTCAGGGAGGTGTCTGTTGTTAGCAGCTTGCGATGGCAAGGCACACCTAGAGTGGGACCCAAGGTGAGGAACCGGGGTCTGAACCACATAGAAAGGGTAAGTAGCTACTGACGAACAGTGCAACCTTGGCCTAGCTTGACTTTGCTCAGGGTGTTCCCTTTACAAAAAGCTTCACTATGATGCTACGCTTTTGCTAAGCACTATGGGGAACAATCCTAGTTGTGACCGAGCTGAAATAATGTGTGTAACACGTCAATGAACATTGACCGGAATTTATAGCCTTGGCTGATGTAATCATTAGATGCACCTGCGGCCAGGCTATAAATGGATACGTCACCAGGTGTCATCAGAAAGTCTTTTTTCAGAGCGATTCTGTATGTTTTACAAACCCTGTCAAAACTTTCTTTCCTCTGTTAGGAGTTAGAATTTGTTAGGCAGTGTGCAGTGAATCTTTTCTCTTTTCTCTTCTGTTTTGAAAATATTATATATATATATATATATATATATATATATATATATATATATATATAAAATAAAAAAAAGAGAGAATGACTGAAAGCCGCAAACGAGCTTTTGCTCTGTTTGTTTGGGGGAAGAGCACGCTGCTCTCACGTTGCAGCAGGGCAGGTGGGAGCACTGCGATTTGCTTTAACAGGCAAAGTGCTTCGTGCTCATCTCGCTTGCTTCTGGGAGTCAGCACTCATGAAAAAAAAAGATCGTTCGTGGGGCTCTTGCATGGATTTGGCTGAGGAGCAAGAGACAGGTTGATCCCTTTCTCTCGCTCTCTCCCCAAACCCAGCTGGTCCTTCACATGATCTCGAAGAGCGTTCCGACACTTCTTCGGATCATGAGGAGGATCGTGATTCTCTTCCCGCCTCCGAGCTTTCCGTCCGCGATAAAAAATCTATGGAGGAATTGCTCGATGTTGTTACTCGTGCGGTTGCCAGATTGGACTGGCCACGCGAAAAGAGACCCCCAAACCCTCCAAATTAGGCGATAGATTTTATCTTCCAGTCAAAGAAAGGGAACGCTCATGGAGGAACCCCTAAAAGTGTGCTCTGCACACTATGCTGTTTTACAGGCGTACCAGGCTGACCTCCTGGATGACCTGAGTGTGGGTTCTGTGCTTGACGAGCAACCTTCAGACCCACCTCGGTCCTGTCTGAAGGGAAGCTCAAAAGCAAAGCGTGGCGAGTCGTGCTCCTCCTCCCAGGGATTGGGGACAGACTCGCCGCCCTTGCCAGCCCCCGAAGCAAGACCTCAGGACTATAATTTCTAGTAAGAGAAAACCCTGACGGTCTTCTGCCTAGATTAGGGGGTAGCTCCCCTCGGGACGGTGCGCGTGCTTCACTTCACCCCTCCCGGTACCCCCTCGAAGCCCCTCCATTCCCGCCACCTCTTGGTGTTTCGGGTTTCGGAGGCTTCCGTCAAAATTAGGTGTTTTTGCTGTTCCTGCATTTTATTCAGGACGTGAAACACTCGACAACCCCTCAACAGGAAGTGTTAAAATATAATACCCATCTCAGAGATCCTGGCAGCGTGGAAACTTCTGCCAGATATATTCTTTTCTGTGGGTCTTATAAGGGCGTTTGGATTTAATGCACTCGCCGCTTTTCTGTGTTTCAACGGCGTGATCTCACTACCGTGAACCGGATTTCTTTTTTATGTAAAAAAAAACTCAATCTCCTGGACCATGGGACATACCAAGGGACCATGGTATGTGTTCCCCTTCCAGAGAGCGAGTTAGGTTATTACACTAAATACTTCCTGTTTCCCATGGAGGGTGAGGGGTGGCATTTGGCTTAGATCTTAAAGCTTGAACTGCCCGTGGGTGTTCAAGTCCAAGATGATGCCTGTCAAGACGGTAGTGTCTCAAGCCCTACAACTCATTTGGCTGGTTACCATCGATCTTATGACGCACTTCTATACTTCATTTAGAAGTTCTGCCACAACATGGAAAGTTCCTGAGGTTCACTTCTGGGGGCGAAGTCTTCCAGTGTCAGGTTCTTTCACTCGGCCTAGCCCTTTTTACCCGCACATTCACAATGCATGATGTAGCGCTGGCTCCTTACGAGTGGGAGAGAGAATGCCTTTCTTGATGTTGAGTCTCAAACCCAGAGAAACCAGATGAGCTAAGACGATATCCCTGTGCTGTAATGCCAGTTCTTGTGACAGTGCTAGTATCAGCCAGTTGTCTATATAATTCAGAATGCGGATGCCCCGGAGTCGCAAAGGAGCCAGTGCTGCATCCATGAACTTCTTGAATGTGCGGGGTGATAAGGCTAGGCCGAATGGAAGAACCTGATATTGGAAAGCTTCGCCCCTGAAAGCAAACCTCAGGAACTTCCTGTGTTGTGGAAGAATTTCTATATGAAAGTTTGTGTCCATGAGATCGATCGTGACCAACCAATTGTGATGTTGGATTTGAGACACGACCGTCTTGACGGTTAGCATCTTGAACTTGAACGCCTTGACTGAGCGATTCAAGCCTCAAAGGTCTAAAATTGGATGCTACTCCCCATCCTTCTTGGGAACCAGGAAGTATCTGCTGTAGTAAGCTGACTCTCTCTCTGGAAGGGGAACTTGTTCTATGGCCCCTTTGACCAAGAGATTTTGCAGTTCTTTCCACAGTAGACATGCTTGTTCTGGTTTCACGGTAGTGGGAACCACGCCGTTGAAACGCAGAGGACGGTGAACGAATTGAATTCTGTAGCCTTTTTCTACCGTTCTTAGGACCCACATAGAAACACCCAGCAGTAGCTTCCAGGCTGCCAGGTTCTCTGAGATGGGTATCAATTTTGACACTTCCTGTTGAGGGACGTTTCAACCACTAATTCCCGAAACACCAGAGGCGGCGGGAATGGAGAGGTTTTGTGGGGGTATCGGGAAGGTACAACTGGATGTTTCACGCGACCCGTCCCTAGGGGGGCTACCACCACAAGGCTGGGTGCAAAACCATCAGAGCTTTCTCTTCCTGGAGATAATGGTCCTGAGGTCTTGCTTTGGGGGCTGCTGAGGGCGACGAGATGGTCCCCAGTCTCTACGAGGAGGGAGCACGATTCGCCACGCTCTGTTTTTGAGCCTCTCTTCAAGAAGGACCGGGGCTTCCTCATGACTCTTCACCTCCTGGAACCTGGTGATGACCGTGTTCATAGAGTCACCGAACAAGCCAGAAGGTGAAACCGGGGCATCGAGAAGAACACTTTGTCCTTGTCTCTGATGCCGTGCTGACCGTGCTGACCAAAGCAGCCATAGACCAGCCAATGGCACGAGCCATCTGTTTGGTCATCCGGTGAGACAGATCCATGTTTCGTCGAAGCTCTGAGAAAGCCTCTTCGTCGACCGTACAACCCACACTCAGGTCCTTCAACAGGTCAGCCTGGTATGCTTACAACACTGCCAAATCTGATGGTGCTGCACCAGCCTGACCTGCTGCCTGATCAGCTTTACCCACAAGCGTAGAGGTGATGCTGCATGACTTTGTGGGGAGAGTAGGTCTCTTTAGAGATGATGCCAAGCCAGGCGAGAGATAACCCACAAGTGTCTCTTCTACCTGTGGCATCATGGAATACCCCATGCCTCAGCAACCACGATGGTCGAATATGTCGACGTCGAAGACACAGGAAGTATAAGGTTTCCACCATGAGCGAGAAAGCTCGTCATGGAGGTCATCAAAGGAAGGAAGTGACTGATTTAGCATTCCCTTTCCTTGGCCACCAGACAGAAATCTGTCATCCAGCTTGGAGCGTTTGGGGGTCTCTTGTTCGCGTGGCCAGTCTAACTCTAGTCTGGCCCCCTGCTCCTCAGCCAGATCCATACGAGAGCCCCACGATGGAAGGGTGCTGGCTCTCGGAAGCAAGAAGAGTGCGAAGCATTTTCACTGAAAACAGATTGCAATGCTCGCACCCGCCACGTCCCAACGCAAGAGCAGCATGCTCTTCCCCCAAACACACAAAACAAAACTGGTGCATGTCCGTTTCAGCCATAGAGTGTAAACACTGGAACACACACCGCTTGCTTTGTTTATTATCCATTTTTAGAAAAGAGAAAGGTTTTCTGCGCACTGCCTAACAAATTCTAACTCCTAACAGAGGAAAGTAGAAAGTTTTGACAGGGTTGAGAAGCACAACACACACAGAATGGCCTGAAGACAAAAGACCTGATGATGCACCTGTGGCGCATCTATTTATAGCCCCTGATACCACTTAATTCTTTTATTTCCTAATTTATTTATTTAAACATTCATTCATTTCCACATTTATTTATTTAAACATATACAGTATATGTATTTCCAAATGTATTTATTTCTATTATTATTTATTTCCAAATGCATTTATTTCTACATTTCTTCCTCAGTATGGTAATGAGGAGGCATGTTTTCTAATTCAGGCATAGCAATCGAGCTCAGTGTGCTCCAGAGTAAAGGCCACAGTTACATCTTGTGTTTGAAAATAATTGCAAGTCTACAGACTTGAAATATAGCCACAGATGGGAGTGGATGTGCATCTATTTTTTTTAAAACATATCTGTGACAGAGTTACATCAAATTATTTTTGTTTAAATAATGACTTAGTTATGACCAAAATCTTATACCACTGTATAAGTAATTATTTATCACTATAACTATGTACCAGCACGGGCTCTTTTTTTCCACTTTTTTTTTTTTTTTTTTTTTTACAGTTATCTGCAAATACATTTATTTATTTATGTATTTATTGACAGGCTTGGTCCTCCATAATATCTGATTGTCTGATGCATGAAAAGCCAAGTAAGACATGTACTCATGTGTATCCAACATTAACCTCATAATAATACAAGCACAAAGTGTGGTTCTCTCTGAATTGTTTCATTGTGCGTCAGGTAATAGGTTGAGTGTTTACCATGTCCATTAAAGCTCTCTGAAATGAGCAGGGCATTGTTATTGTGGGGTATGTGAGTGTCTGTTTCTGTGTGTTTTTCCCAGAAATGGGGACAGAAATGCAGTCACGCTGCATGGTAGATTAGGTAAATACAGAGTCATGAAAAAATGAGGAGTTATGAGGAGATTGGTGAACTTTTGTGCCCAGAACCTTCCAGAACACAAAATGAACGAGAGGCACCCTTTTCTACAGTACATACTCAGAAACTATTATGGAAAATACACACACAAGCTTTTGTACATTGTTTGTAGATGTACACAAACACTCCCAAAGACACATGCTAGCTATATTGATAATGCATGCATTTGGCCAGGCTTTTTTATATAATGGACTAATGTAAGACTAATGGATAGAGGATATATGTATGTGTCATCATGATATTAAATGTTTATGTTGCACTGTTCGCGGAATTGGGACTCAGGTCAACCCCAGTATCCAATCACTATCTCTTTTAACTTTTTATTCACTCCCTGACCAGCCTTTTTCTGTTTTTTGCTGATGTCCCCAAAGTCCTCTCTTCCCTGCTTACTGAAACTTTCCCCTCCTTGGTCAGTATATAGTTGGTTGCCAGCATATGCTATGTTTTGGATGCTGGTGTGCTGGTGTTCCAACCAGAACATGGTCATTCATAGCCTCACTAGAAAGAGCTGGTCGACCAACTTAACCATTGCATTTTTTGCAGGGGAACCGAATGGATATGGCAGTTCACCTGCTGAACCATCACTAAAACACCACTAACCAGCATGGAAATGGTCTTCTGTTTTTTTTTGTTTTCTTGTTCTGCACCTTCTCCTCACTGATTGAACAGCACGATACAATTGTATTTTTATTTGAGGATGTTCTAAATAACTCACAAAACAGTCTCAAACTCATCAGTCTAAATGGCTTGCTCACAAACTGAATCAGTCAGAGCTTTTACTGAAATAATATCTGACTCATGATCGGTAAGTCATTCATTTCAGTCATATCTGAGTCAATATAAACCGAGAACCGTTTCTGTGTACAGTAACTGGTTGTTCATACAGTGTATGGTATAATATATTTAGGATCAATTATTTGGTGCTTCATCAAAAGTTCAAAATTAATTGTTAATGGTTTCATTAAGGAATAGGTATCGTAGGTGAAATCAGAAATGGTACCAAAGTTGTTGATTTCCTTATACAATTCCCTTCTCTACTTCCTCACAGTAAAAAAATATTTTATCAGGTAACCTAAAAATTAGTTTCATGAGGTAACATCTTAATTCGAGTGGTTTAAACCATATCTACTAAAGCGATACGATTGCTTCGAATGAGAAACAGACCAAAACGTAAGTTCTTTTTCACTTTAAATCTTGACATCTGGCCTGATTGGAATACAGTTTAGGGTTGAAGACGGTGATGCTTTGATGGTTGCCAGGTACTTAATCCCGGTATTATTGTTCATCAATGAGACGCTGTAATTTAATTTTCTATTGTTTACCTTTAACCTTTTAGTGACCGTGGTACATTTTAAAAGTAATATCCCAACAGGGCTTGAAAACAGAGAACCTGGAAACACTGTGTCTGGTTGTGTATACACTGCACATTAGGGACGTTTATTATCTTATTTGGAAAGGCACAAATAATGACTTCAAAAGGAATAACAAATTCTTCAGAATAATAGAAAAAATATTAGGTATACTGATTGTCCAAGAAGCACAAGGATAAAGCCATGTTTTAAATAAACATGCAATGCCTGATGAAAGTTTTGCCATAAATAATATTTTTAATACTCCTTGCAAGATAGTGTGCAGGATTTTTTTTTTTATTGACTAAAATAAACATGAGTCAGTGAAGCAAATATTGCTAGTGTAAACTTTATGAATGAAAATGTGCACGATGTGATTTCAAATCAGATGGTGAAGGTCCCAAATGTTTGCAGTCTCTGTTTATTGTGCCCGTCTCAAAAATCTGAGCTTGTCTAAGATACTATATCATATACATTTTCTACTTTTTCTCCCCAATTTGGAATGCCCAATGTGTTCCAAGTCCTTGTGGTGGCGTAGTGACTCAATCCGGGTGGCGGAGAACGAATCTCAGTTTCCTCCGAGTCTGAGATCGTCAACCCACGCATCTTATCATGTGGCTTGATGAGTGCGTTACCACAGAGACATAGCACGTGTGGAGACTTCACGCATCAACTTACCAAGCGCTCATCCGAGAATGAACCACATTATAGTGACCACGAGGAGGTTACCTCATGTGACTCTACCCACCCTAGCAACCAGGCCAATATGGTTGCTTAGGAGAACTGGCTGGAGTCACTCAGCATGCCAAATTTTCCACTTCTTAAAATGTCTATGCACATTTTCCACACGAATCACACGTAATGATTTCCATGCATGCATTTATAAACCAACCATAGCACGATTTTGAATTCCTGACCTGATTATTTCACAATGGAGCTCATCTGTCAAGTTGCATTCTTCAGCTTTAACAACATATTTCGCAGTTAATGGGGCTTTTATTTTTAGCTTCATCTGGTAAGACGTTTTTTGTAATAAAATAATAATGTAATTAAATAAAAAACTAATAATAATAATATGAATATTATTTATATTTTATGAATAGAAAAACTGTATACAAGGCATATTTTATTTATAGAAACTATTAATATAATAGTGCTACATTTAAAAATGGCCGTTTTGTTTAGTTTTGACAGACGTCCGGTTTAAGCCCCACCCACATCTGGTTCTATCCCAATACAGAGACGGATCATTTTAATATAGCAACAGATAGAGATAAGGACATTGGCTTCACTGCACATGCTTCAAGCATGTGAAAATGTGTGAATGAGCTTCTCTCGTGAATGCGCCAATGAGACTGTGAATGTCAAGAATTATGGTGAATAAGGACTTAAATTTTGATCTTTTTATAACAAAAAGTGGTTGTATCGCTTAAGAAGACATGGAGTTGGATGTATTTATTTTATGCTGCCTTTATCTGTAAATGACTAAATGTTTATGTCCTTTTTGGAACTTAAAAATTTGGCCCAAATTTACTTTGTATGGACAAAATCACATCATACATGCTTCAAAATATCTTTGTTTGTGATATGCAGAAGAAAAAATAATACAAGTTTGAGATGGTATGAGGGTGAGTAAATGATGAGAGAATTATCATTTTTGGATGAACTATCCCCTTAAGGTAACAAATGCATTGTTCCACTTTTTACAGTGCTGTTTCTTCCTCTCCCTTCCTTCCCTCTGCTACCCCTGATCTCTCTTCAAATCTCAAGTTCATCCAATCTCTCTTCCGCGCTTTCTACCTGAGGT
Organism: Xyrauchen texanus; assembly: GCF_025860055.1. Classification (NCBI taxonomy): domain Eukaryota; kingdom Metazoa; phylum Chordata; class Actinopteri; order Cypriniformes; family Catostomidae; genus Xyrauchen; species Xyrauchen texanus. Next base: position 14,632,142 of record NC_068294.1, read on the forward strand.
GAAAAGTTGTTCCTGTAGGCCTGGTGTCAGGTGCGCTCAGCAGAAAAGAGGGAGGTTATTTAAACAAACCTAGCAGGGAACCTCCCCTCCTGAACAGTAATTCACTCAGGGGGAATGAGAGGGGGTTGTTAAATGGCTCGTGGCACAAATGGAGGAAAAACCTCTTGGAACAAGATTTCTCCATGTCCTTTTTATCAGTGGTGAAGACAAGGCCATATCTTCAAACATCATCTGGAAACCAGCAGACCAGAAAAGCTCTAAGAAAAGGTTCTCCAATGATATTAGGTTGGTTCCTTTTCAAAATCGTTATTTTGTGGGCACAATGAGATGTTCTAAAGCACTCTCTCCATCAAGTATTCTCTGTGTCAGAACCGTCACTAAACTTTGTCTGACACCACAGGACTCTTGAAGCCTGTATAATTGTCACTGTCAGGATTCAGTGCAGCATTTAAGCCTCTCTCAGCCCTATTCAATGGAAAATATTTCTTGATGAGAATACTCAACACTTGATAAGGTACCTGATAAGCACTGAACATTTGTATATTATTTTGTTATATATAAAAGTACAGATACTTATAGACAGAATGAGGGGAATTCTACATTGAAAAAAGTGGTAACTTGCAATTTCTATGGATCGATTTCTACCTGTTTATTTATTCAGTTTTGCCAAACTCTTATGGACATTGACAGTTCATTTGAGAAGTGTTTGTCTTTTCTCTAGCTGTGCTGCTAGTAAATCAGAGCGATGAAAACACGTCTTGACACATTCTCAAAAATGTGATATCTTTCTCGACCGTAGTTGCGAGTTGTTCAGAGGGGAAGATTAACCAGTAAACAATGCAAAGCTATCGGATGACTTGAGAAAACTTGAAATATGTTTTATCAATTAACCTAAAAATGTACTTCATAACATCTTATTTAACTGCTTTTATATAAGTACAAAAAAATATTTAATATGACTGAATGAACCTGACTACATTAGGTTACCCCAACCCAAGTAATTTTAAGGTTTAGATCAAATATAATTATTTAACTTAAAGGTAATGATTGCAGGTTATCACTAGGGCTGGGCGATATGACCAAAAATATTAGCACAATATTCTTTTTCATAACGTTCGATATCGATATTTATTACGATAAACATTTACATGTTTTTTCATTTCCAAGTTGGCAGAAGAAATAAAACAAGCCTTTCATTTTAGGTATGCCACTGAAAAAGGAAATCTTTAAAAACTGAAAGGGTTAAAGTGAGAAAAGACTAAGCTACAAACTAGTAATTTTATTGTCTTTCCTTGTCTACAGATATGATGTTATCTGATTAATTGAACAAAATTTGAACAGAAATCTATTTGTTTATTATTAAAGGCTCATAACAAGCTGATTAAAGCTACATTTCGAAGGAAAGACATGTTATGGTCTAAGGGCGGTCTGGAACCACATTAACTCATGCAGAGCCTCATGCCTACTCACATGCGCGGATAAGAGGCAACATGTGCAGAGTGGGACAGGACATATATTAAGTGTGTTTGGTGCTAGAGAAAAATATTCAAGAATATAGCACAGAAAGATCAGATCTGGTGTACACAGCACTGTTGTTTTGTTGCGCTGCTCACTAGAGATGATGAGAGGGTGCAGCCATGTCATGATGTATTGTGGTCTGGATTGAACCAATCCAGGGTCCGGAACAGACTGTAGTGATAATTAGCAAGGCAGCTAACGTTAGCAACTTCAAACAGTCTGAGAAAGCCAAACTGCTTGCATTTTTAGTGACACGCACCTGATCATCAAGATGTAGAACACAGGCTAAATATCAAAAATTTCTCAAAAGCTTTTCATCGATATCGTGGATTTTTTATAACGATAAATATTGCGATCATTTTCTAGTTACCACTTTATACAGCGTTTTCATTAGTTGAAGGAGTTCTTTTATGGTGCTTTTATTCCTTTTCGGAGCTTAGCAGTATAAATCACCATCCAGCTGTAGTAAGGTAAACAGAAACTTGGACATTCTGCCTAACATTTCCTTTTGTGTTTTATGGGATAGAGAAAATAATATGGGGTTTGAACAACATGGGGGTGAGTAACATTTTCATTTTTAAAAATGTGGTTGTTCAAAACTTTGCTGTGTGTTCGAGATTGGTGTATTGAATGTGAAATACTATTTATGTGATATTCAGTTAATGGTTTTATGTTTCATGGAGAGCAGCCATTTCAGTGCATCAAATGGGGTGCATGATGGGAAGTCATACTGGTTGATGGTTGTGGTGGCATCCATCCGGGAGCCCTTGAGGAAGTATGTCCTCCATGGGCATGCGGTACAGCTGGGAGGGGAAGCGGGCCAAGCCTCTACTGAATTATGGATGGAGGGGAAGGAGGGGAGGTGTGGATCACCGCACTGCACTCTCAAACAGAGGCAGTGGTGTGAGGCCAAGCGTGTTGTGAGGGTGGTTGTGGGTGAATGGAGCTGTTCGCCCGTGTCTTGTTTTGGCGCGGATGTCTTCAGGGATTACAGCTGGAGTGGGGAGAACTCGAAATCAATCAGACAACCTCTCTCTCTCGCTCTCTCTCTCTCCCTTCCTCCACATCAATGAGACAGAGATGTGATGAGTCAGAATATTCTCCTGTGGTGTATCATAATCACAGTGCGATTTTTTATCCGCTGAATCTGTTTTCTAATCAGTCACCGTAGCACAGATCCTTTAAGACACCGTGGCCTCAACAACACTTCACAAACTCGCATTCAGATTGTGAGCTAGAGTTTTCATTAAGTTTTTTTTATTTTTATTTTTTTTCTGTGCTAGGTCACACATACCTTCATAAAAAAAACTGAAATTCAACTCGTCATTGTTTAAAACAGAAAAAGGCTATTTGAATTAGCAGCGAGCACACAGTCAGAACTAGTTGTCAACTAAGAGGTTTTTATTTAATGCTCAAAGCCAATAACATTATCTAGAGAGTAGTGTGGCCGATATAATACCCATATTGTATATACAGTATATAATAAAATGTATTGACAGCAAATAATATGTAAACAAAATTGGTACATTTAAACTAACACTTATTATACACAATATTACAAAAAAATATTCTTAATCTGGGCACAGTTATTGGCCAATGCGGATCATTTCAAAATAGCTAAATGTAGCCATAATGAGCTTGTCTCGTGGAGAAAACTTGACCATCACTACCGAGGTGATTGTGGTAGTTCCGAGGTGAAATGTCCACTGAATAGCGCTAAAAGCGAGATATGTTTTCTTCCAAACAGATCATGTTGTTAAGGCTAATGCTCTATTGAGTTTTAAATCAACAAAATTGACATCCCCACCCTAAACCTAACTGATTGTTTCATAAAAAGCAAAAGTGACATGAAAAACAATTGCTGAAACATCCATGTCATTTGTTGTGCTTTTATCACACATTCGGCTCATGCATTGTTCTCTTCAGGACTCCGTTTTTTTGCATCGCAAGTGCAACTATCTATCAGTTGAGGTAATGTGCAATTTGATGGTGGTCGAACAAGATTATAAATGTAGCTGTTTGTTTAACACAAACATTAAAATGTATCGCCTTACAAATGTTTTGATGTCATAAGATAGCATTGTGTGAGGAACAGGGTGAAAAGTCTTTCTGATTTGATAATCTCCCGTTCTAATCGTGATTTGTGTGATAGCGAATAAAATTAATTGTAGCGCCTGTAGTGTTAATTTGACCAAACTGCAGCAACATGTACAATAAGCCACTTAAAAATAATTTTGCAAATGTGTAGGAATTGTAACGTAAAGTAAGATACCAGTTTATTACTATTCAGAACCACCAGGAAGAAGACCATCCCAAGGGTTTGGGGTATCCATGAACTCCAGAAAGAAACTATTGTTAAACAATACAGAATCGCATGTTGCAAACAACATAATTATTTTAGGCAGAGGTTAACATTTGCCTGATCCTCCAACTTGTAAACTATCTGCTAGATAGCAAAAACAAGAGGGGCAGATTGTGTATTCTCGCATCTCTATATTCACGCTCTTAATCTGAGTGTTGTCCCACCAGAGCGGGTGAAACATGGAGTTATGGTAGAGGAATTTGCAGTTGTGGTTGGGAATGTATGTGAGAGAGAAAGAATATAAGTGTGGGTTGTGTTTTGGAATAGAGCGACTGTCCCTAGAGAAATAATTACTGACAAAGAAGGGTAGGACGGGAGCTGTTCTATTATTTTTAGTCTTTAGTCTTTTTACCACAATCTTTTTGGAACCCTGTGACAGTCTCAAAAATGTTGCACGCCTCTTGCAGTTAGTAAATATTGAATTCAAACAAGTAAATCCACATTGTGGTGTTTGATAAGTTCACTGTAGCACAACGCTTTTACACACTATTATAAATTTGAACTCGACTATGCATTTGTTGTTACGACCTTATAAGTCCTCACAGCATAATTTATAAAGAACGAGTTTTGTGCATCAGTGTCTATAGCTCATGCATGGCAGATGGGCTTGTATACTTTTTGGTCTGTTGTTTGGAAAGTCACAGTGTGCCCTGAAAAACTGGGTGTAAGATTCCATTCCTGTTCCACTGAACCACAAGTAATGATGCTGTAGTTACAGTTTTTGCGAGGTTTTTTATCCCCCCCCCATTTCTTAATATTTCTAAATCTTTTCAAGAGTTTTATAACAAAGAGGCTTAGGCTTTTGGAGAGATCTCACTTTTCTTTCCTTCTCACAATGCACACTTTTCCTGGCATACTTTGCACTGCAGAACACTGCATTGGCTGCATAATTTCATCTTTATTCAGCTTTCCACCTCCCCCTTCTCTCTTTCTCCCTCTCTTTTTCTCTCTGTGGTTGGAGTTTATGTATCTGTGTGTGCTGTTCATTTAGTTTGTAATTTTTGTCTTTTATAAGATCATATTTCTCAACTAAATACACTACAGTTGTCTTGGGGTAGTTGAAATGGAGTCCTAAACAAAAGTGCATTAGGAGCAGCATGTACATCTGTCAATCGAGCTCAATGGGAATAGTTGAATTTTATGCTTAAGTCCCTTCATTGCCCACAACTAGGGCTGTCACAATAATTACATTTGGTGATTAATTGTCAAACAAATAATTGTGATAATGTTACAATTAATTGTCTGCTTTAGGGCTTTCACAATTATGATGATTAACTGTCATTCAAATTGTCATACTTCTTAAGGAGGAAGTGTATTATATTATATTATAGTATATTATATTATGTAATGGTCAAATATTTTTGTTCTAAATTCTGAAAATGTGTTTCTGTATTCTATTATATCTAATAGGGCTGAAAATTTGAACAACAAATCTAATTACGATTATTTTGAAACATATTGTGATTGCGATGGGCAAAGAATGTACTTCTGCCAATAGAAATACTGTTCAAGAAAGTGTGTTCACAGTTGAGTCCTCTTAAAAACAACCAGACTAAATAAATAAAAAATAGAGTGGCTATGTTTACATGCACTAATTTTCACCAGTCCAAATAAATTAAATCCGATTGCAAATTCTGAATGTACTGTTTATATGTCCCCTAAAATGTGCAATCTGATATAAATATTTGTTTACATGTGCATTACATGTATTCTGAACCAAACTTCTGTGCATGTGAAGAGCGTCAGACGATGCGTTCTGCAGAAGCAAAGAAAGGCTGAGAAAGGGAGAAAGGCACTAAAGTCTGTAATTGGTGTTTTTGCTTTGTTGAGATATCTAAAAAAATATTCCAGAAAAGTTTTCTTCTTATGTTACTCACTCTATATGGCAATCTGACTTAATCATGTATTTGCCTGATGCCCATTCCTCCGCCAATATAACTGTAGGCATCTATGGATGCAAGAACAAAGTAAAGATATGTGGGTGAGAGTTGTCCTTAAAGGAGTTTACAGATGTGGAATGGAAACAAAATAATAGGGACTTTAAGCAACATCTATGGACAGGACGAAACGCAAAAACCACTAAGCAATAATGATGACGGAATGGAGCGTCTTTAAAGATAAAAAATGTAATGTTAAATAGCTGTCAGAAGAAGAGTTTTAGTTTTGTACAATATAAATAGCCTATTTCTAAAACCTAGATATTATTATTAATAGTCTACCGATATTTAGATTTTGTTTTATTCAAAGCCTATAACTGTGTGTGTAATTTAAGTTTTTAGGAGGATGTTTAGGCTATTTACTGTGTTTTCATCATCTCTTGTAAAACATATTCCAACATTTACTTACCTAATCTGTCACGTATGCTCCACCGTCACTATGGCAAAGTAGAAATGCTTTAGAAATTATGGTTTCAACGTCAGGAAGTTAGTACATTCAATGGAACACAGAGCGCCATAAATGCACATGCTGCTTAAAGTCCCTATTAAGAATGACACAACGTTCTTTTTTGCTTTATGTGATGTCATGAAAGAACATGAGTGCCCTGCAGAATATTAATTGTGAGCCTGCATACCCTTAATAATGTGTTTTGTCATTGCTTTGTAGGTTAACGTGAAGAGTATCATATATAAACATACATACACACCACATCTCTGTGCATGAGCGCAAGGTATTTTGAATACGATTGAGAAAGTTGGATTCAAACTTTTACATGGCTAATATTTTTATTTTAATCTGATTATTTTAGGTCTACACCATCCCCTTCAGTCTAATGGGGATTTGGATCCCGCTCAGTCGGATAATTTTTGTGTTTGCGTGAAGGCTTTTCAATCCGATTGAGCTATAAGTCTGATTCTAAACAGATTATTTGGTTGCATGTAAACGTGGCCACTGAAACACACACACAGAGAGAGATAAAAAAGATTCACATCATCTATAGATTGAGAAATGCTCTCATCCACTCTACTGTCCACAAAAACCTTTATGAGGTTACTTTAGATTTCGATAGGAACTTTTAGAGGCCATGCATATTTGCAATTACGCTAATGTGCAATTAGTGAATCTAGAGCACTGTAAATTTAATGCACTCAGCTCATTATCCTCACAGATGTTTTGAGTATGTGTAATACACTACAGAAAACAGAGCTGCGCACTTAACAGTAAATGAAGCGAGCAGTGCGTGCAGACTATTTGTCTATTTAATTCAATTGCAGACACTACGGTTTGAAAATCGCACTACGTCATATTGTGATTACAATTTTATTTAGATAAATCCTTCAACCCTAATATCTACAGTAAAATAGTAAGCGGGCATCTTCTCTTCTGTGTCATTAACACTCTCTGCTAACGGCATTTGTAGCAGAGTAGGCCTATCACAATTATTAAATAATCATCTGATTGTGGTTATTTGATCTAACCGTTGTTATTTAAGGTAACCGCGATTATTGTGCGTTTAAATTCCAATAATTTTTTACTGTCCAAGTAAGGGAATAAACGGAGGTTCATGCCAAACTTCCTTGAAAATATAAACAAGGATTTTTCATGAATGCAAAGCACTCCGGTTTCACTATAATTCAACGAGCGTGTAATAGTTAGTGTTATTTGTCATTGTGGGTTCATACATGCAGTGTTAAAGTGCGAAGGCCCTATTGTTCTTCTAAGGATTGTTCTTCTTCTTTTCAAGGTTTTGGGTGATTTTGGGGGCACTTAACATGCTTAAAAACCATGAAATTTTGTCAGCCATTAGGCCTGGGCAAAAGGTCACACATAAATTGCGAGACAGGTCATAGTCATAGCGCCAGCAACTGGCAGCAGGAAGGCTTTGAAATATTCCTGTTATTTTTATCTGAAACCCTTCCAAAGTTTTTAGAATGATGTCCAGACTCTGCGAATGCACAATAATCACATTGAATCTGATATTTAAATAGTGTTGGACTGTTAGCGCTACATGGCATTGTACTCCATCTGGATTTGTGGCCAATCTGTATTTTACAATAATAATAATATGTATTATACACTCACCTAAAGGATTATTAGGAACACCATACTAATACTGTGTTTGACCCCCTTTCGCCTTCAGAACTGCCTTAATTATACGTGGCATTGATTCAACAAGGTGCTGAAAGCATTCTTTAGAAATGTTGGCTCATATTGATAGGATAGCATCTTCCAGTTGATGGAGATTTGTGGGATGCACATCCAGGGCATGAAGCTCCCGTTCCACCACATCCCAAAGATGCTCTATTGGGTTGAGATCTGGTGACTGTGGGGCCCATTTTAGTACAGTGAACTCATTGTCATGTTCAAGAAACCAATTTGAAATGATTCGAGCTTTGTGACATGGTGCATTATCCTGCTGGAAGTAGCCATCAGAGGATGGGTACATGGTGGCCATAAAGGGATGGACATGGTCAGAAACAATGCTCAGGTAGGCCGTGGCATTTAAACGATGCCCAATTGGCACTAAGGGGCCTAAAGTGTGCCAAGAAAACATCCCCCACACCATTATACCACCACCACCAGCCTGCACAGTGGTAACAAGGCATGATGGATCCATGTTCTCATTCTGTTTACGCCAAATTCTGACTCTACCATCTGAATGTCTCAGCAGAAATCGAGACTCATCAGACTAGGCAACATTTTTCCAGTCTTCAACTGTCCAAGTTTGGTGAGCTCTTGCAAATTGTAGCCTCTTTTTCCTATTTGTAGTGGAGATGAGTGGTACCCGGTGGGGTCGTCTGCTGTTGTAGCCCATCCGCCTCAAGGTTGTGCGTGTTGTGGCTTCACAAATGCTTTGCTGCATACCTCGGTTGTAACGAGTGGTTATTTCAGGCAAAGTTGCTCTTCTATCAGCTTGAATCAGTCGGCCCATTCTCCTCTGACCTCTAGCATCAACAAGGCATTTTCGCCCACAGGACTGCCGCATACTGGATGTTTTTCCCTTTTCACACCATTCTTGTAAACCCTAGAAATGGTTGTGCGTGAAAATCCCAGTAACTGAGCAGATTGTGAAAGACTCAGACCGGCCCGTCTGGCACCAACAACCATGCCACGCTCAAAATTGCTTAAATCACCTTTCTTTCCCATTCTGACATTCAGTTTGGAGTTCAGGAGATTGTCTTGACCAGGACCACACCCCTAAATGCATTGAAGCAACTACCATGTGATTGGTTGATTAGATAATTGCATTAATGAGAAATTGAACAGGTGTTCCTAATAATCCTTTTGGGTGAGTGTATGTTTAATCATGCATATGACATGAATGTGTCTATGGTGGGTCACGGTCATAGGGCCTCTAGCTGGCAACAATAGATGTGACACTTCGAATGGACTTTGAATAAGGTAATAAGGTGAGGGAATTCTTGATATCTTACATGATCTTAGCCACAAGTCAAATAACAATGGACTGATCAAGGGTTCACACTTGCCATAATTACACATTTATTACATCTATCACACACATGTTGTTAACCATTATGTCTGAGCAGAAGGTAACCAACCAAATTCATGTCCATCATGAATTGTTTTCCGAAACCCACCAGGTGGAATTGGACCCATGGTGTTTGTGCCCGTCATCGCTGCTTGCAGCTTTATTTATTTTTAATTTCCTTTATTTCTCTTTCTTATTTTTTTTCTCTTTTTTTGTTGAATGATACTTCTGTCTGTTTCACTTTCTCTCTCTCTCTCACTCACTCTCTCTTTCTCTCTTTGTCTCTGTCCCTCTATCAGTCCTCTCTCTGTGTGCTTTACCACTTGAAACTGAACTCCTCTTTCGTCTTTTTGGCTACTAGTGTTGGCATGCATCCTGGAGCCTACACACAGCGTGAATTAATGTGCCTAATTATCACAATGTTAATTATTTGTAAATTGTGTGTTTGGGTACACATTACTTGAGAGGCATATGTTGCACGACGTGTTAGCCAAAACAAGTGACTGCTTAATCCAATCTCTGGAGTGCTCGCTACTGTAGATGGGCCAATCAGTCTGTAGTCCCTTCAGAAAATGAAAAGCAGGCGCACATGCTCAGACATGAAAGACAGACAATTATTGTCACAAACCTGCTGAGGCTAACTTTATTTTAAGAAGAGGTTATGTGAAGAGCTCCCTCTACAGGCTGTAAGGAGAATCTACATCTCAGCAGGACGCTCTCATTCTCAGTTTCTTTCTTGTCTGGCACAAATTATTCAGTATGCAGTTTAAAAAATTTTACAAATGTGGAAGGGGCACCAGTGGCAATCTTTGATGACTTAGTGCCCTAGGAATGATAAGGCATGGCCAAAGGGGGAAAAACAGTTTTTAACAGCTTATCTGTTCTTTATGTAAGTGTAAGGCATGTTAGTCTTGTGGTACAGTTTTCTTTTTCATGTGCAAGGGGACCAGGGTTCATATCCAGACAGAGGCATCACTAGACCCCTTTTACTGGGGCATGTGCCCCAGTATTAATCTGCTGTGCCCCAGTAAAATCTCAAGCTTGAGTTTTAAAAATGTACTTTATTTGTCAGTGCATTCATTTTGATTGATAATCACGGAAAATAGAAATGGATCTATAATAAATATACTATTTATTAAATCTACTTTTATTACATATTGTACATGAGCAGACAAGGTTTGAACATCAACCGTAATGAGATAAATCTGAAATTCACGGCTTTATTATACTTCTGTGTACAAATTTGAAGGCTGTTTATTGGATCAATACAGGTAAACATCATATTATGCGACTACTTTATGGAGATTTAAGACTTAAGAACAGGTGGTGCAACTAAATTAAGCACTGAGTTAGTTACAAACTAACTACTAAGCCCTTAGTGTGAACTTTACGTCTTAACTTACGTGAGATCTTGCGCACAGCTGGTGATGAATCTAAAGTACGTTTCTAAATAATACAGATGATCTTCTTTTGACTCAAACATTATTGGCTCCTGTAGATGGACATCAGAAAATTATTTGGATGAGGCAGGGACAGGAAAGCAGAAAGGAGAGATGAGTTTGAAGGAGGTAAGACTTGATAAACAAACTACATCCTCAGCCATCAGAGTCAGGTGTCAGACATCAGATGAAAAAGCATCAAGTCTTAGGAAAACCTAAGAAAAAGGTCTATGGAATTGCAGAGAATATAAACACATTTGTGTACAGTCTTTGATTGTGTATGATAACAATGAATCAATATTTTGGATATGAAATTAATCATTTAATTCACTAGCGCTAGTTTAGGACACTACATATACAGTTGGCAGTAACAGTGTCTAAAAAGGACTATAGTTTGGCTTGTTTTGAGTTGTTGTTGCAAGTCAAATTAATGAGTTTCAAATGTCAGTTTGAACTAGCTAGCTAGTTATTAATGAATAGAAATGACACTTCTGCAAATTTAAAGTTAAATATAGCTCAGCTAGTTTTCCAAGCTAGTAACCAAACCAGTTTAGCTACCAACTCTGCCTAGCGTCCAACTCTCTGCTCATTCTGAGACCTTTTTGTCTAAAGCCGTTTTGCCTAATGTTGAATAATGCAATTCCATAGACTTACTTGACAGATGTTTTCTTGATGTGTAATATGTAATATAGAATAATGCAAATGTGAAAGAAAGTTTTCTCCGGTTTTGTTATTTGCATATACAATGTATGGATATTATGCTGTAAAACATACTGTACATGAATATTCTCAATATGTGAAGATACTTAAATAAATATTTTCATAAAGATTAATATCTCTACCTGTTTACCTTTCCAAGTACTTGTAGTGTAGGAATAGCGGGTTAAGCAAGGGAAGTTTGTATGGTGCATTGTGTTGCACACTTCTTGCTCGCAGCAGGCTTTCAAGAAAGAAAAAAAAGTGATATGAGTAATGGGAGGCCTGTGCCCCAGTAGAGCTTTATATCTAGCAACGCTTCTGTATCCAGAACTCTTTTTTTTTTTAACAAACCAAAATTGCAGCTAAACTTGACAAACAGAAACATTTTAAACACCTGAATGTGTGAATTCTTCCACAGCATTTTAGATAAGCTTCAATAATCATGCAACTTAGCCTTAGTTTGAATGTGCCAAAATGACTGTAGTAATGAAGCTTACCAAGTGTTTTTGGATCTTTTATTACTGGTCTGTGAGATGACTTTGATAGACAGCACATGAAATTACAGGTTAAATATACAGAGCCCAAAATAAATGTGTAAAATATATGGAGATTTGTGAGTAGGCATTGAAACTTGGTCCTGCTCATAGAACATCTATATTCTCCCTATTTGTCACAGTGGAGGTCAATGAATGAAGATGTGTTATTTCTAGAGATTTTAGTGAAGATTTGTGAGTTAAAAAAATAATAATGAAGTGAGTTCAGGTTACAGGTTTTTGTAAGTTCTTAGTTTCCCCGCAGCATGTTAAAATTGATGGAGTGAGCTTGGGCTGGGCAATATGGGTACAAACATTATATCTCTATATTATTTTAGCCAGTTGAAAATCTTTAATATAAATAATTATGCATTTGCTCTGAAGTTGCTTAAAAGTCAATGTTTTTTTGTTTTCAAAACAGCCACTGTAGTTGTCAGGATCCTATCACTTTGTCAGTCATGTTTAATGTGGTGACAAGATCCTGACACCCATGTTCTGTGTTTGAGATTGTGGTCCCTTTCCTCTTGTGTTTGGCAGATCGAATTGTTTCTCCTGCTGTTCAGTTGGTGTTTGTTTGACCAGCCTCCCAGTCGGGTTTGTCATCTTGACTTTCAGTTTCAAGCTTCCAATTTCTTTCAGAGTTTGTTATTGTTTTTTTGCTTTTCAGTTCCCCTTCTGTCGCTCTCTCCACGTTGTGTCGGAGAAGCGACACTAGGGGTCTCTCTTGAGCGGCGATATTCACCTCTGACCTATTGAAAAGGGCCAATGAGAGTTGGCAGTCAGTATTTGCATACCCCGCCCCTGCATACGGGTATTTAAGCGGGGCAAATACGGAAGTTTAGTCAGAAAATTTCTTCGGAGCCGATGGTCTGTTTGCAGTCTGCTGCGAGAATACACACCCTGAACGTTCCTGTATCTCTGACGATCTGCTTGCTGTTGGATTTGACGGCGCACAACAGCGGCTTTCTCTGTGCTTTGCACGGCGTGCATTGTTGCCCCTGAGCTCGACAGCGCAGACACACACACACACACTGTGTATTAAAAGAGTGATTTCCTTTAAAAGAGCAAATTTCTCTAAAAGAGCAAACACAGCGGCGTTGAGCGTCCTTTTAAGGACGCGTCTTTTCAAGATGCCTTTCCGCCCCTGTGTCGTTCCTGAATGCGGTAGAAGTCTCTCCGCTTCAGACGGCCACAGGCGCTGTCTCGTGTGTTTGGGCCGCTATCACACCGAGGCGGCGTTTGTGGATGGTTCATGTTCTCACTGCGAGAACATGACCTTGACCACGTTGCGGTCACGGCTTGCTTTCAATAGAAAGCAATAGAAAGCAAGCCACCCTAACCGCAGCCCGCATTGCTCCTTCTTCCCACGGGATTGAGGACGATGCAGTTGGCGCTGGGGGCGATTTGGGAGCGGCAGCGGGTGCGGTTTCGCCGGGTAGCCCCCGCGAACCTCCCGTTCCCCAACACGCTCGCTGGTCCCCGTCCAAGCTCGCGGCGATAGCGGCTCGCCTCACGGCCTGGCCGTCTATCCTCCCGAGTCCGAAGCAGATGAGCTCGCCGCTGCATCGGAGAGTGCGGTGTCTGATGCCGAGGACTCCCCTTCGGGCCAGCAGGCCCAGGCTGAGGCCGACGCTCAGATGTCCGACATGCTTTCCCGGGGTTGGATTGGAACCCTCCGTCCTCCCCACAGCCTTCACGGTTGGATGATTGGTTCCTGGGGGCAGCGCGCCGTTCGCGGCCTCGCATCCCCCCGGTCCCGTTTTTCCCGGAGGTGCATGATGAGCTGGCGTCTACGTGGAGAGCCCGCTCTCCGCTCATCTAGGTGCCACCCGCTCCACTCTCTCCACCCTCGGCGGCGGGCGCCATGGATCTGGCGATTCCCCAGGTCGATAGGGCAGTTGTGCACCATCTATGCCCGGTAGCCCTACCTCCTGGCGTGATCGCCCGTACTCCCATCCAAGCCCTGTAGGACAACATCCTCGCTCAGCGAGAGCCTACAGTGTGGCTAGGCAGCTGCCTCCGCCCTGCATGCGATGGCCTTCCTGCAAGTCCACCAGGCCAAAGCTCTCAGAAGCATGCACGGGGGTGGACCTGATCCTGATGTGCTGCAGGAACTGCGCTCAGCGACCAACCTCGCCCTGAGAGCGTCGAAGGCCACAGCGCAGGCACTCGGACAGACGATGGCCACCCTAGTGGTCCAGGAATGCCATCTTTGGCTCAATCTGGTCGAGATGCGTGAGGCCGACAAGAACCGCTTCCTGAACGCACCTGTCTCCCAGATTGGCCTTTTCGGCGACACCGTCGAGCCAACAGTTCTCCGCGGTGAAGAAGCAGACGGAGGCCATCTCCCATATCATGCCCCGCCGCAGACCTGCCGCTACGGGCCCTGCCCCGTCTGCCCGCCGAGGGCATCCCCCTGCGAAGAAACCAGCTCCTGCTCCGCCTCAACCCGGGCCCAGCTCTCAGCCCCAGCGTCGAGCACCCGCGAGGCGGCGCTGCGCCCCTGTCTCACGAACCCCCTCTAGGACCCGGAAGGCTCCCAAGCGTTCCTGAGACAGCCGACCCAGAGCCCAAGGCGTTAGCTCGGAGGTGGTAAGACCACTCCGTCCCCGGTGGAGGGCCGGGAGGAGAATCCTTTGTTTTTCATTTGCCACACCCCTGGCGGGGGCTGTGGTACCCACATTCTCAATAAAGAGCTATTTCCTTTGCCTCTGGGTCACCTGGCCCGCAAATGCCGTTCTCACAGCAATCTGCTTTCAGATTACGACAGTCCGGTACACGGACGCGGCGATCCGCCTTCCGCCTGCCTACAACTGCCCCCGGCCGTCCGGTTCAGAGCGAGTCCAGAGGGCGCCAGCAGACCTCCTCCTCAGTCACGAACCCGCCCCTACCGGGTCGCTGGAGCAAGGTAAGTGCTTTGAGTCTATTCTCAGCACCCCAGCCTCAGGCTGCAACAAAGCCACCCGACGCTGCATTACCTGTTCCGCCCGCTGCGAGACCCGCCCGCGTCGTCCAAAATACTTCGTCCCTTTGGTGCCCCTAAGCGCAGAGCTGGGAAGCGTGGTTTTAGCTTCCCAACGCATCACGCTGGCTGCACGGACCATTCGACTTCGATTACGCAATTCAGTTTGCCCGGCTCCGCCCCCTTCAGGAGCGTCCGGCTTTCCGCGGTACACGGCGAGCATGCCAGTTCCCTGCGCGCGAAATCGTGACCCTCTTAGCCAAGGGCGCGGTAGAGCCCGTCCCTCCAACCGAAATGAGGAAGGGTTTCTACAGCCCTTACTTCATTGTACCCAAGTAAGGTGGCGGCTTACGACCAATCCTGGACCTGCAAGTTTTCAATCGGGCCTTGTTAAAACTCCCATTCAAAATGCTCACGCAGAGAAATATTCTGGCTGACGTTCAGCATCTAGATTGGTTCGCAGCGGTAGACCTGAAGGACGCGTACTTCCACGTCTCAATTCTGCCACGACACCGACCCTTCTTACGGTTCGCGTTCAACGGCCAGGTGTTTCAGTACAAAGTCCTCCCCTTCGGCCTGTCTGTGTCCCCTCGCGTCTTCACGAAGGTTGCAGAGGCGGCTCTTGCCCGCTCACGGTAGCCGGCATCCGCATTCTCAACTACCTCGACGACTGGCTTATCCTAGCACACTCTCGAGAGTTACTATGCACACACAGAGACCAGGTGCTCCGGCACCTCAGCCGCTTGGGGCTTCAGGTCAACTAGGAAAAGAGCAAGCTCACTCCGGTTCAGAGCATCTCTTTTCTCGGGTTGGAGTTAGACTCAGTCTCAATGACAGCACGTCTCACGCAGCGGCGTGCTCAGTCGGTGCTGGATTGCCTTCCTTCAAGCCAGGCACAGTGGTCCCTCTAAAACATTTCCAGAGGCTCCTGGGGCATATGGCGTCCTCCATGGCGGTCGGCCGCTGGGGTTGATGCATATGAGACCACTCCAGCACTGGCTCCAGACTCGAGTCCCGAGACAAGCATGGCACCATGGCACGCATCGGGTAAGGATCACCCCCACCTGCCTCAAAACACTACGACCCTGGACAGACCTCTGCTTTTTACGGGCAGGAGTGCCCCTGCAGCAGGTGTCCCGACGCGTTCTGGTCACAACCGACACCTCCCGGTCCGGGTGGGGTGCCGTGTGCAGCGGGCACGCAGCAGCAGGCCATTGGAAAGGGGCCCCGCTGCGTTGGCACTTCAACTGCCTGGAGTTGCTGACCGTCCTTCTCGCCCTCAGGAAGTTCCTCCCGTTAGTTCGGGACAAACACGTCCTCGTGAGATCGTACAGTACCACGGTGGTGGCGTACATAAATCGCCAACGCAGCGTACGCTCCCGCCACATGTCACAACTCCCCCGCCGTCTCCTCCTATGGAGCCAGCAGTGACTCAGGTCACTTGTGAATACAGGATGTTGTGAATACAATTAACCAAGCCAGGGCCCCCTCTACCAGGCACCTTTACGCCCTAAAGTGGCGCTTGTTCGCATATTGGTGTTCTTCCCGAACTGAAGACCCGCAGAGATGCGCGATTAGGTCAGTGCTCCTGTTCCTACAGGAGAGGCTGGACAGGAGGCTGTCCCCGTCCACCCTCAAGGTGTATGTTGCCGCCATTGCCGCCCACCACGATCCTGTAGACGGCAAGTCTTTGGGTAAGCACGACCTGATCCTCAGGTTCCTGAGAGGCGCCGGAGGTTGAATCCCTCCCGGCCAGGCCTAGTTCCCTCCTGGGATCTCTCGGTAGTCTTGGCAGGACTCCAGAGACCCCCTTCGAGCAGCTTGAATCAATTGGACTCAGGGCCCTCTCTCTTAAGACGGCCCTGCTGATCGCTTCGCCTCTATCAAGAGGGTCGGGGACCTGCAAGCGTTCTCTGTCAGCGACACTTGCCTGGAGTTCGGTCTGGCAGATACGTCTGTGATCCTAAGACCGCGACCGGGCTATGTGCCCAAGGTTCCTACCACACCATTCCGAGATCAGGTAGTGAACCTGCAAGCGCTGCCCCGGGAGGAGGCAGACCCAGCCCTTTCGTTGCTATGTCCGGTGCGTGCCCTGCGCATTTACCTGGACCGCACACAGAGCACCAGACGCTCTGAGCAGCTCTTTGTCTGCTTTGGGGGACGGCAGAAAGGGAATGCCGTCTCCAAACAGAGGCTCGCCCACTGGGTTGTCGACGCCATCACACTGGCTTATCACACCCAGGCCGTGCCCCTACCCTTGCGGGTCTGAGCTCACTCAACAAGGGGTGTTGCGTCCTCGTGGGCACTGGCCAAGGGCACCTCCCTAGCAGACATCTGACAACACCCAACACCTTCGCGAGGTTTTACAACCTCCGCGTTGAGTCGGTTGCGTCTCGTGTTTTGTCAGGTCCGAGCCCGTAGAACTCGGTAACACGTAGACCGACCGGCCGGGTGGATCAGCTGCGCCCAGCGCCCTTTCCTGGCGTCAAGGTTAAGTAGTCGCCTTTTTCCCAGGGCGCCCCACTCCGAGTCGGGACCCTGGTCGATTCCTCCCCAGCCCTCCGGGTCCGCGGTTCAGCGGAGGAACTTCGCCGACCCAAGCCACTGCGGGTACCCTGATGGCTACCCTGTACTGGTATAGGTGCTCCACAGGTAAGGCCTCCTGCTTGGACTCCCCTGTGTGTATTTCCACGGTTCTGTCCCTTCTGGCGGACCCCGTGTCTCCCTTAGGCAGTTACAGCTGCCCGGTCGCCGTGCTGTAGCAACTCCCCCTTTCGAGGCTGGATCTACCATCGCACTATACTTTCCACACGAGCCCTAAGATGGCCGTGTGGCGTGTCTACCACTTTTCCTCCCCAAGAAAAAGGGCAGGTGTGGTCTCCGCGAGGGTCTGGGTAAGACCCCTTCCCTATATGCGTGTAAGGGCCCGGCCGTGATTGCTCTATGCGAGAAACATAGAGAGAAAAGAGGCCCAGCCAGGCTGGACCGTTCCCATGATGGCAAACATCGCCTTGTTCCCCTCTCAGGGTAACTAGAAGGATCCCGGTGTTCATATGGGGCATTGGGGAAGGGTACGTGCAGCCGGGTACAGACGATGCGTGGCACTGGATGAATCCCTGCCCGCCTCTGTATCGGCAGTTCACGTACACGGTTCAGCACATGGTAAGATTGGAATGGGTCCCCTAGTGTCGCTTCTCCGACACAACGTGGAGAGAGCGACAGAAGGGGAACGTTTTGTTACGTATGTAACCTCCGTTCCCTGAGGGAGGGAATGACATGTTGTGTCTTTCCTCCGCCATGTCGCTGAACCGAGCCACTGTTGTGGCCGGACCATTTCCGGCTCCTCAGAAAAATCCTGACTAAACTTCCATATTTGCCCCGCTTAAATACCCGTATGTGGGGGCGGGGTATGCAAATACTGACTGCCAACTCTCATTGGCCCTTTTCAATAGGTCAGAGGTGAATATCGGCGCTCAAGAGAGACCCCTAGTGTTGCTTCTCCGACACAACGTGTCGTTCCCTCCCTCGGGGAACGGAGGTTACATACGTAACCAAACGTTTTCCCCCTTGTGAAAGTTTGTTTTCTCTCTTTGTATTCTTTTATTTAAGAAAATCTTTATTTTTACTAATTCCTGCAATTTGATCCTCATTCCTGATGCATTCCGTGACAGTACTCTAATAGAATCAAAATATCTAGAATCAAGAAAAATCTAGTTTAAAAAAATATTTTCCTGAATTTTAAACTAAATGAACACAAGAAAGAATTATATTTAATATTTTCATTTATATGTACATATATACAATGATACATACACTTAAAATCATTAATTTTATGATTTACTCTTTCATAGCAAAATTCATTAACACTTTATGTTAAAGCCATATAGGATTGAAAGTTTAAAAACGTCTGTAAGTATTTGAATTTACATTACATAATGCTTAACAGAGCAATAGTTAATGTTTCATTATCTAATGATCTGTTAAGCATTATGTAATGTTTGTAAATTATTTATTAATGAAAGTTATCATAAAGTGTTACCCAAAATTCTATCAAATTGAATTGAGTAATCTTTAATAAAAGAAAATATTTCGTTAATGTTCTCTTAAACATTACACATTTCAATTTGATGGAATGTGTCAATCTAAAAATAGGCTGAATAATTTTTTTAAATAGTAGCCTAATAAAAATAATTATCATTATTTACCTGAATATATTGTTTACTAAAGCATTTTTGTGGATGATCTTCCCTAACTTATTTTTTAGGAACCCAGTTGAATATTATATAATACTAAATTATTGTTGTGAGAGCCAGTCAAGTTCATTATTATATAATGTGTAATAATGTTTTACTATTATTTTGAGGATTAGATTTGTTTTATACAATAGTAATGTGTTTCTGATATTTTCATTTTACCTGGAGCTTTTATTTTGGTCAGAAACACTGAAAGTGCATTGCAGTGTCAGTGTATGTATTTGACCGTTTACAGTGTTCCTCATTACAAATCTGGTGGTATTTCCTTCTTTTCTTTGATACTGTGTCATGTTTTAGATTTGTAAAATAACTACAAATTTTCATTTGTTTTACAAATAACAAATGTTTTGGAATTGCGGGATTGCCTAAACTTGCGGTTTTTACAATGCACTTGAAAAGTTTTGAAACCTTTGAAAACAGCGTATCATGTGATCTCATTGGTATAATTAGCCCCTCGCATGCACACAAAGCAGCGTGCCAACCATTTCCTCTGAAACGTGCACTAAACATGTATTCATGTCATAAAGTCACAGCCATTAGCGGTGTTATATTGACATATGACTACATCAAGATTCTGATGTTATTGTGATTAATTGTGCAGGCCTGAAGGATTGTGCAATGAGTCTTATGACTCTTTTTTTAAGAAATTAATCGGCCAAATAAGCTGTGTTAAAATTATCACTATATTTACGATATTGCTTAATTTTTATATCCTCAGCAAAATCATCATGATTATATCGTGAATACTCAATATATCGCCCAGCCCAGAGGGAGCATATTGTTTTAAGCATTAATGTGCTTGGTTATTTCAACGCATTTACAATTGCCTGATACTGTACCTTCACACGCACTCAGTCAGTAGTTTTGTTTTCACTGGTGTCTGTGTGTGTGTGTATGTCTGTGGTTTTTGCTCCATGGTTGCCACTATGGGGCCACTATGCCACAGTGCTACAGAACTTTAGTGGGCAGTCAGGTGTGCCCTCAGTAACAACATTCCCCTAAAGCAAGACACCTCTCGCTGTCACCCTACCTGTCAGCCTTTCATTTTGTATCTCTCTCACTTTCTTTCTCGCTGTCGCTCGCTATCAAGGATGTGCTGGACTCCATATGTTCAAAATTGAATAGTTGGTAGGGCTGGGTGATATATAGAATATGCAGGGTTCTCCTGCATTGAGAATTATGAGGCGGCCGCCTCCGTCAAATTTCGTGCCACCTCCGACTGTTGACAAAACTCAGGCAGGCAGTCACATGCACAGATAAAGTGGTGCTCAAGCACCCGCCCGCTTTCACTAGAGAAGTGCCCTTTTTGCAAGGCATTTTTAATTTATATTTTAGTTTTTATTTAAATTTGGCCCTTGGCATCAATTCTCAATTAAACGTGTGCCCGACATCTGCATTTAAGTTGTAATTCTGCGAGACCAACCTGCCTACCTGACCAGCCATCATTTGTGACAGCCAGGTAAGAATAATGTTTGCCCTAAACTTCAACATTGTTTGCCACTGCTTTGAAATTAAACCACTATAAAAAAAATCTCCATAGAGCCAGCAGAACTTAGGCAATAGCCCTCCATTAAGCTTAAAAACATGCAAGCTAATCAGGTGTTGGCTCACAAGAGCATTGTGCAGGGTCGGAAAATCCCCCAAAATTCAATATTTTAATTGTTCTTGTTTGATTTGTTTTTTTATATTAATAACATAACATAGCCAATCCTCTGTGGTCACCGGAGGCACCAGCGTGATCATCTGACTTTTTTCTTGATTCCTTTATTTATTCATATTGTTAATTATTAATACTTGACATGATGACTACAATCATGTCAACTGTATCTGGGCAAAATGTTGTATTGTTTTCTCAAAGCAAGTTTGGCATTTGGAACCAAGGTAGCCTTTTTTATCAAAAGTCCCAAAAACTCTCTATACAAGTGATCTGATGGTTTTACTGAACCTAAGAACTACATGCATTTGTAAATGCAAGAATAATCCAGAAACTTAATTACATAGAATAAGTAACAAGTAATAAGATCCAGCTTTGTTTCAGTTGTGCGCATGGCAAAACAAGACCTAAGCGATCAGTCCAATCCAAGCTGTAAAACAGTGGCCGATTGTTCTCTACACATCGTCCCTTCCCACCATACCCACCCACATACTTGAGATCAGAGATGATCTTATTATTGGTTTAAAAGGTTAATCATGTTTGCTGTTTGTTAACTATAAATGAACAATTTAGCTATTATGTTGTTTTTAATTAATTTAATGTTGAACAGGCTTTCTTAATTAAATATGCTATAAGTTGATAATTGTCATTTTCTTCAATCATCGAATTATTAGAACGCCTAAATATGTTGCTTGTAAGTGTTTGCTTCAGCCAGTGGACGGCATGTTACAAGTGTATGTGTGCACATGATCAGGATGGTACCACCTCTGCCTCATTTTGAGCCAGGAAAAACCCTGAATATGTACGATATAATTGCAATGATTTTGCAGACGATATAAAATTAAGCAACATCGTTATAATTTTATTATGCTTTTTATTTGGCCACTGCATTTCTTTAAGGGCACGCCATTAGATTTATTTGAGAATCATTCAGGGCTGCACAATTAATCAAAAGAACTTTAGAATCGCAACGTGGTTAATAAACCTTGATGTTGACTGATTGCACTGTGAATTCAGCGACAGTAGATCAAATGTTCTGCTGCTGAAATAAGTCTGTGCTTACCGAAATTTGAACCACTGTCCCCAGTGGCCAAAGCTGGAAGTGTTCTTAAGCCTGTGTAGCACTCTAGCTCTTTTTAAACGCCATAACACTTTTGATGTAAATGACGCCTAAGATGCATTGTTGCTTTTAAGGACAGCTAAAAGTTGCGGAATGGAACAGAAAAAGGGTTCACGAGACATTTTTGGAACAAACTGTTAATTTGACTCGTATAGTGCAATGGTCAAAGACATCAGACTGCATGTAAATGGCTGTAGCGGCATTGCTTTTCAGGTGATGAATGAAAAGACAACTTCTTTGAGAGAGTTTTAGCATTTAAACTAGCATTGTGAGTCATACCTCCCTACTCCCTTTAGCATTTTATTGCCTGTATCTCTGGCTGTGCTGTTCTCTCAGTCATGCACATTTCATATTTATTTTCACTGTCCCTTCGAAACACTCTTTCACTCTCTCTACCTCTCTCTCTCATTAACAGTCAGCTCTCGTAGTAGCATTACTCTGTATCTTAACCACTAGGGAGACCTTCATCTATACACTCAAGCTAGGTCTGCCAACCCCCCCCCCCCACCCCCCACCCCCCCTTCTTCACCCATTTGCTCACTCTCTCTCCCCCTGCAAAGTATTTATGTGTTGATTTAGTCATGCCAGGCTTTAGACAATTTAAGGAACAGGCCACGCTTGCAGCCGTTTCATTTTCTTCTTCAGCCCGTGCAGTTTTAACCGGTGGGTGCTGTGGCGTCTGTCTTAAGGGAAGCTTGGTAAATGAAGTTCTCTCTCTCGCTTTCTCTCTCCACCTCTCCACCATCCACCACCCCCGTTACGCTCCCTCAGGGCTGGTGGCAAAAACGTAATTTCTCTCAAAGGGGAGTTTGACTGTAAGATGGATTATTTCTGCTTGAAATCAGACGCTAAGCTGGATAAGGCTGCTCGTCTGTTCAGTTTCAATATTAAAATGATAAGTTAACGGCACAAAGCCACTTGCAAAAGTACAAGTTGTCTCTACGGCGTGTCTACTACTTTCTTGGCCAAAGATGTCGAGCTAAATAAAGCAATAAGCCGTGAGGGGTTGTGTTTTACAGTGATTTTAACACAAGTAAGAATAGTTATTTGGCACAATGCCAAATCCACAATATAGTTACAGTTTTGATGCAGAAGTCCTATTCACTGTATCACTGCACAGCACCCATATGTGTCCATAATTTTTGTTGCCTAGCAATGTTGTTAAGAACTATAACTTTTAGAGGAAAATGCCAGAAGAATCATCACCGATGTGAGGTAAGCAGATACTTATATGTCCTTTAGATAGGATTGGCAGACCTAGATGAACATGCTCCTCCCGAACTTAAGTTTGGAAGTTCGTTAGGTATATAGACACTACAGCTGATGTATTTTCTGGACTTTGGAAGGTCTGTTGTACTGCGGCAAGACGTGGAAATAATCTAACCATGCAGATAAACTGTACCTGAGGCTCTTATTTGTTTCTTCATAGTCAAACTAAAATATGTGTTTCATTATTCCAGCTGCAGGGAATAAAAAGTCTCAGACTCTTTTTTTTTTATCATACTTCCTATAACTTCTTCAACA
Source organism: Xyrauchen texanus (assembly GCF_025860055.1). Taxonomy (NCBI): domain Eukaryota; kingdom Metazoa; phylum Chordata; class Actinopteri; order Cypriniformes; family Catostomidae; genus Xyrauchen; species Xyrauchen texanus. The sequence goes on from NC_068294.1 coordinate 14,655,634, forward strand.
GTTGTTGTCAAACACATCCCACAGTCTTGTTTTCTCGCCACTGATGCGTGGTCACATCATGTGAGGAGGCATCTTTTTGCTCAGCTTTAGCCTATCTCACAGTATCTATGTAAAATGCTAAAGTGTATGGATTAGTTTACTTTCTCCCACAGCAAAAATTCAACTCTATGCGAAAGCTTCATGAAATTGTCACAGAACCTATTATGACCAATGGCAGGTCAGATCGGGAGGAGGCTTACATTAATCGGCATTTGCACAAAAAATTCAGTCAAGTATTTTGACCCATAAAAACAATGAATCAATTACTTGTGAATTAAAATGTAAGTTAAAAATATGAATTATGGCATCTACGTGAAATAAGTGGTGGCAGAAATCAGGTAAAATGTTGTGTTACATTTTACAGCATTAGCTATCTCCTCTAAATACTGCTTAAAGATAATATAGAATAAAATTTGCCTTTAGGTTCAAAGCTAAAGTAGCTAGGTTTGGGTATTGCTAGTGACACAGCTAGTTATAATCATCAATTGTGTTGTAAAAGTCATCATAAATACAGAATTATTCTTAGCTATACTATTATTGTAATGATATGAGTTAATAACATACCTGTAATAAAATATTCAATGCAAAGCTGTGAGTTGGAATGCTCTGGTCAACAGTGCTGCACAACATTTCATTTAGCTTAAACAGACATTTTAAAGGTAACCGCAAAATTTTTGATGACTGTACGGTCAGCTAGCTACAGGTTTGGCTTACTGTTCGCGCAGGTAATTTTGCCACCACTGTCTGTAATGTAGGTGACATTGCCAAATTATTGGTTTATGCTGATGGCATTAGTGTAATGCACATTTACAAATTCTGAGTCTACATAAAGATTGCATTTTTTGAATTTCATATGTTATTATTCAGAAAAACAAGTGGTGAAAGTTCACTCTTTATAAGATGTGCCAGTGTTAAGGGATTTAACGCACATAAACAAATACTGGTCTGAAAAGCTTCCGAGTTTCTTGTATCGCTTTGCAGTTTCCTTGTCAATAGATTCGAAATAACTGAGAATCGATATATGACAAGTATTGCTAGTGCTACACTAGGCTTTTTTTTTCAAAATCACAGCAGCTAATCATTTGTTTTTCTCTCGTCCAACACCTTGACGACACACATCAACAGCGACCCCCAGTGGACTTGATTGTAACTGTGAGATTTGATGAGAGATTCAGAAGGAAAATACAGTATTCAGCGCTGCTCAAGGCAGGCAAATGCCCAAAGAAAAATCCATTTGTGATATTCGAGTATTGTTTTTAATAGTCGAATAGCTAGGGAAGAATGAGTACTCGATTAATTAATCACTCATGCACATCCTTAATTTATGCAATTTATAAACAAAGTGGTTAGATCAAAACAGCAGCCTGAATGTTGAATTAATGTGAATATGAATGATAATTACATCATATTAAGGACTATGACCAATGATTAGGGCTGAACAATAAATCTAAATAAAATTGAAATTGCGATATGTCATAGTGTGATTATTAATCTGCAAGGGCTGTGATTTAATTACGTAAATAAATTGTCTGCACCCATAGTTCTGTTCTCTGTGTTACACATACTCAAAGAAAGTGTGAGGCTAATAAGTGAGCATGTTACATTTAAAGTGCTCTAGATTCACTATGTAAAATAACCTCAAAACTCCAGGTTTTTGTGGACAGTGGAGTGAATGAGAACATTTCTCTGCATTACAAGGCCATTACAGAGTCAACTCAACCACAAAAAGAAATGTCTTCCTTCAGTGCACTGCCAAAATAAAAGCTTCTGCCAAAATAAAGTCTTGAGGGTTTAACTGAAACACATCCTCATCTACAAGAAATCTCACCTACAAGATAAGAAATTATTACATAATATGGTATTTTTTTTATAACAATAATAATAATTATTATTGTTGTTTTTTTGTTAATATTTTACAAAAATATATTAATGGAGATCGTGTATATATATATATATATTATATATATATATATATATATATATATATATATATATATATATACAGTATGTAGTATGTATTCATTTATCATTGGGTTCCAATACAATTATAATAAGTGGGCTAGGAACCAATCACAAAATGGACACAGTGAATAGATACAATGTAAAGATGTGAATCTTTTTTTCCGCCTCTTTGTTTCACTGTATTTTTTTATTTAGTCTATTTTTTTTTTTTTTTTTTAAGAGAACTCAAGTGTGAACACCCTTTCTTAAACAGTATTTCTTTTCAGAGTAGAGCATCTTTGCCCATGACTTAATTATGGTCATAAGGAAAAACTTACCAGGCTTTTTTAATGTAAATAATCATATGGCAGTTCAAATCCAGTATAATAAAATAATCGCAAGTAGATTTTGTCACATATGACAAAATTATGTCACATATTTGTTAAAGGAGAAATCTACAGATTTACGGAAATGTACAGATACTGGCACAATGTAAAGGCTGTGAAAAATATGCCACAATGACTAAGAGTGGGTTGGGTATGGGGGCCGACAACTTAATGTTACACTTCCTAATGTAGTGCTTCAAACACTAAGGAATTTAAAGGTGTTGAGATTTAGAGTGAATAAGAAATGCGTTAAAGGAAATCAATAAGCACTGCACAAAAGTAAATTAACTCTCTGATTTCCCTCCTCAGCAATCGGACGGACCCTCATCCCTCGTTACTTCAGCACGGTATTTGAGGGAGGTGTGTCAGACCTCTACTACATCCTGAAACACTCTAAAGAGTCCTTCCACAACTCTTGCATCACTGTGGACTGCGATCAGTGCACCATGGTTACACAGCACGGCAAGCCTATGTTCACCAAGGTAATGGAGAGAGAGAATGTGTGTGTGTGTGTGTGTGTGTGTGTGTGTGTGTGTGCGTGTGTGCATGCGTGTGTGTGTGTGCATGTGCATGTGTGTGCGTTCGTGTATACATGCTTAAACTACATTGTGGTGACCAAATGTCCCCATGAGGGAAATGGCTTATTAAATATACTAAACTAAGTTTTTTGAAAATCTAAAAATGCAGAAAGGTTTTTGTGAGGTTTATGTTTAGGGGATAGAAATTATCGTTAGATCTGTATAAAATCCATAAAATGTGTGGAAGTCTATAGAGAGTCCCCACAATGATATAAAAAAGTTTGTGTGTATCACACAGTGTGCTTACCAGATGTAATTTGAAAAGTTACAACATCAAAAATGTAATTTCCCCTTCGGTCACTCACTTGACGTTGTGTCGAATGTAGTGACACAAGGGGTCTTTCTTGAGAGCCTTGCGTACCTCTGAACTTGAGAAAAGGCCAATGAGAAATTGGCAGACAGAATTTGCATGTCCCGCCCCAGACATACAGGTATAAAGGGAAGCGGGCTTGCGTCTGTCAGTCAGATTTTTTGTTTTGCAGCAGCAAGCTGAAGTTCACTACTGTTCCACTCACCTCTGTTGGCAAAGCACTGCTGTTGGATCTATGGCGCATTACCAGTGGCTTTCTTCCTCTCTGCACGCTGTGCAGTCCACGCCCCTGGGCGCTTCGACAGTGCTTCTGTCTGAAAGTGTGTTCTCTTCTAAAAGAGTATTTTCCCTCTAAAAGAGTTTATTTTCACTCACAAAAGAGCAATACACAGCAGGCGTTGAATGTCCTTTTCAGGACACGTCTTTTTAAAGATGCCTTACCGCCTCTGTGTAGTTCCTGGATGCGGTCGATATCTCTCCAAGACTGACGGTCATAGACGCTGCCTCGTGTGCCTGGGTAGCGATCACACTGAGGCAGTTTTTGTGGATGGTTCATGTACTCACTGCGAGAACATGACGATGGCAGCGTTGCGTTCGCAGCTTTCATTTCTCAAGGTGAATGCCACTTCAGCCACCCCCCCACGACGCTCCTTCTTCCCACAGGATTGACCCGGCTGGCGATAGAGGCAATTTGAGGATGGCATCAGGCTCTGTTTCGTGGGGTAAATCCCCACGAACCACCCACCCCCCGGCACGCTCGCTTACCTCAGTCCTGGTTCTCTGGACAAAGTCACCTAGCCTCCGGACTGCACCTGGGTAGTCCCAACCTCGATGTGCTGCAGGAACTGCGCTCTGTCATAGACCTCGCTCTCAGAGCCACGAAGGTCACAGCGTGGGCACTAGGGCGGGCGATCCAAGCGTATCAGTACAAGGTCCTCCTGTTCGTGAAAGTCACAGAGACTGCCCATCCCCGGCAGGCCGGCGCTGACGAGTTCCAAAGATGCCTCTCCAGGACCTCTTCCTCAGTCTCTAACCTGCCCCCTGCTGGGTGCGCAAAGCGAGGTAAGTGCTTTGAGACTTTTCTCCAAGCCTCGCAACGCATTATTACCTGCTCCCCCCCGCTTTGAAGCCCCACCCGGTACATCAAAAACAATCGTCCCTCTAGTGCCCCTCACTTGGAGCTTGGATGCATGGCTTTCGCTATCCAACCCTTCGTGTTGGCTGGCCAGGACCAATCAACTCATCTGCGTGATTCAATTCGTCAGGCTCCTGCCTCATTTCAGCGGCATTCGCTCCACCTCGATGTGCGGTGAAAACGGCAGCACCTTACAGGTAGAGATTACAACTCTGTTACTCAAGGACGCGATAGAGCCCATCCCTCCAGCCGAGATAAAGAAGGGTTTCTACAGCCTTACTTCATCGTACCCAAAAAAGACGGTGGGTTGCGACCAATATTGGACTGGCGAGTTCTCAACCGGGCTTTACACAAACTCCCTTTCAAAATGCTCATGCAGAAACAGATTTTAACCGGCATTCGAAATCAAGATTGGTTCGTGACTTCCACGTTTCCATCTTGCCTCAACATAGACCCTTCCTATTGTTCACGTTCAACGGCCAGTCATATTAGTACAAGGTCCTACCCTTCGTAAAAGTTGCAGAGGTAGCCCTTGCCCCGCTACTGGAAGTGGGCATCCGCATACTCAACTACCTCGACGACTGGCTCATTCTAGCACATTCTCGACAGTTAATATGCGCTCACAGGGACCAGGTGCTCAGGCACCTCAGCCGTCTAGGGCTTCAAGTCAACTGGGAAACTGGGTCCTCTCGGGCCTTCAGAGACCCCCCTTCGAGCTGCTTGACTGAGTTGAGCTTAGTGGCTAACCTGGGAGAGAGAGCGCGCACTGGATCACTTTGGTGATCCAGCTTTAGGCCCTCTCCTTGAAGACGGCCCTCCTGATAGTGCTAGCTTCCATCAAGAGGGTTGGGGACCTGCAAGCATTCTCTGTCAGCGACACTTGCCTGGAGTTCGGTCTGGCAGATACTCACGTACTCAAGTCAGCTTTAGATGTTCTGAGAAGCTCATTGTCTGCTTTGGCGGATGGCAGAAAGGGAACGCCCCCTTACAGGTCCGAGCACACTCGACGAGAAGTGTGGCATCCTCGTGGGCACTGGACAATGGCACAATGGCACCTCCCTAGCAGATGTCTGCAGAGCAGCGGGTTGGGCAACACCCAATAACTTTGTGGGATTCTACAATCTCAGGGTTGAGTCGGTCTCGTCCCGTATTTTGTCAGGATTCGAGCAGGTAGAATTCGGTAATACAGAACAACCGACTGGGTGTTCCACTTGAACCTAGTGCCCTTCACCAAAGTGATCCAGTGCGCTCTCTCTCTCCCAGGTTAGCCACTAAGCTCTTGCTTCCTGGATGTTCTTCCTCCCTATCCTGTTGGCCTGCAAATTCAGTGGAGGAATTCAGCGACCAGACCCATTACGAGCCGCAAGTGCTCTGTACTGGGGTAGGACTCCACAGGCCTAATTCCCTCTTCAGGCAACTCCCTGTGATGTGTTTTTCACGGTCGGTCCCTCTGTGGTTGGACCCGCATCTCCCTTGGGCAGTCCCTCTGCCCCAGTCCCTGTGTTTGTAAAGCTCCTCCCTCATCAGGTAGGACCTTCCACCATGCCACTCCCATGTTTGGCTTGACAACCCATGTGGTGTTTTGGCCATATGTCACCTCGCCCTAGCCTGGGCAGGATGTGGTCTCCGCAGGGTCTTTTCCCCCTGAAAGAATAGGATCTGGAAAGATCGCCTTCCCTGATTCATTTCATAGCATTAAGATAGCCCCAGTCGCTTTATGCTCTATGACGAGAAACATAGAGAGAGAAAAGACCGCAGCTGGCCGGCTTGCTCCCATGATAGTCATGTCGCCTGTTCCCACCTTAGGGGTGCTGGGAACCTAAGGTCTGTATATGACACTTTTTTCTGGGGGCATTGGGGAGGGTTACGTGAGGCTGATACAGTTGCTTCTAGCACGCAGTAGCTTGCTTGCACCTGTGTCAGCAGTTCACGCAACACGGTCTAGTGCATTGCGCTTTTAAATGGGACCCCTTGTGTCACTACATTCGACAGAAGGGGAACATCATGGTTACTGTTGTATCCACCGTTCCCTGATGGAGGGAACAAGACGTTGTGCTGACAGACGCATGCCCGTTTCCCTATATACCCATATGTCCGGGGGCGGGACATGCAAATTCTGTCTGCCAATTTCTCATTGGCCTTTTCTCAAGTTCAGAGGTGCGCGAGGCTCTCAAGAAAGACCCCTTGTGCCACTACATTCGACACAACGTCTCGTTCCCTACATCAGGGAACGGAGGTTACAACAGTAACCATGACGTTGCTGTTCTTTCTCTTTTTCTTTCTTCCTTAAAAACTTAAAACACTAATTGGCTTCATCCTTAAGGGGCTTTCACACCAACAGCAATTTGTAGCACAAAGCAACCAGAAGTAATTCGTTTTCAATGAGAGTTGCAGATATCAGTCGAAATTAGTGATAGCGACCATTGCAACACAATAACAGCAATCAGCTGGTTATGAAACAGTGTGACACTGACAGTGATTAAATAGTTGTAGGTCACCAAGTTGCTGAGATGTTGGTTGCTAGGAGGAATTCCTACTCGACTGCAGTATCCAACTGAATTAGGCAACAGATCACTGTCTGTACTTCCATTGGTAGTCGCATCACTGCTCATTTGCATAACGCATTTGTCACAGGAAGGAATGAAGAAAAATTTAATTTAGACATTAAATTAATGATAAGGTTACACAAATAAAGAACAACATTTTTCTGGTTGTCAACAAACAAACAGGGATGTTTTTTTATTGTGTGCCTTTTGCGCATTACATTATCATTTCAGACTTCAAGGAGTCTGTTTGAAACTGTTTCCTTTGGTTCTTAAGTTTATTGTGATAAGCCCTGTAAACAGTCAATTAGAAGAAAAAAAAGTCATACAAAAACTTGGTGAGGTATGTTGCGTCTTTTTTTAATTTCAGTATTGTCGGAAGAAACTAAAAAAAGGACACTAGAGCAAAATTCATAAATAATAGTACAAATTAACTGTGGCAAAATTAAACAAGTTCCAACACATTCAAGCATTCCACATACATTTCAAAGGGAAGACAAATGTACAAGTCAAGAACATTTGTTATGCATCAATTATAACAGTTTTACCTGTTACGTATAGAGTAGCAATTGATCTAATCCAGACCAACAGGGTTTACAGTATCATTTATAAGGGACACTGCCCTTTGACCTTATGACTGTTGACATATTTCTTTTAGTACAAGGGTTTATCCCTCAGTAGAGGCCATTTGAACCACTAATAGCATCACCATCTTACAGTATGTTATCAACATATTTTATGTTTCCACCTTGTCCGTCGAGCACTTTAGATTATTTTCACCCACTGATATGGACTAATCCACTCTAATCCATAGAAGAGCCCATGTCAAGTCAAGTCATTTTAATTTGTATAGCACTTTTCACAACACACTTCCTTTCAAAGCAGCTTTACAGAAAAATCATGCATTTAAAAAAATGAAACTGTAATGTCTATAAAGTCTTAGAGAGAACATTGTGTAGTTTGATTAAATATAATTGTAAATTGTGCATAAAAATGTAATAATTAAATAAGTAATAATTGTATTTAGAACCCCAGTGAGCAAGCTGAAGGTGGCTGTGGCAAGGAACACAGAACTCCATTAGATGTTGGTTAATGGAGAAAAATAACCTTGGGAGAAACCAGGCTCAATGTGGGGGCCAGATCCCCTGTGGCTAAACAACATGAATATAATGCCAGTTTTATTTATTTTTGTGCAGTGCAAGTCGTGGTTTAAAATGTGTAAACTTAGTAAGTGTTAAGGTCCAGTGTTTAAAAAAAAAGATTTTGTATGAACTGTAAGATTAATGTCTTTGAAGTCCATCCTGGATTAACTGAAGAAATTCACATAGATGCATTGTCCTTTGTTAGTTGGCTGATGAAGGCTTTTGTTGGCAATTCAATTATAGTCTATATATTCCATTTCAAGAGTGCAGTCCATCAATAGACAAAGGTGATGCAGGCAGAGATCAGTGATGTGCATCGCAGTTCAACTGGCAGTACATTTCGGTAAGGTTCGGTGGGGTCCATCCTAAATCCAAGGTTCAGGCAGTGGCCTATGAAGTATCCGATGTCTTACAATTGGAGTTGCATCGGTTCATCATTTGAAGTCCATTGTAAAAGACTGAAGTGATGTCTGGCTAGCACCAGCTGCATTTAGTTGTCATCACTCAGAGACACATAGCAGTGGATTCTGACACCAAGCAGGAACGTAGCTGGATCTGGCTGGCTCTGGTAACCTCGAGATATAAATCCCCAGGTTGAGACATGGAAACAAATATAATAAAATTAGTGTTGATGCCATTCAATTTTATGCAGATTTATAGATGTTTCTGGTTCCGGCAGACCTAACTAAAGCAGCCTAATTGTGAGTTGATGGATAAATTAGGTATATGCCTGGCTAAATAGATGATATTTAGTCTAGACTTAAACCGAGTGATTGTGTCTGCATCCCAAACAGTGTTAGGGAGATGATTCCATAGTTTAGGAGACAAATAGGAAAATTATCTACCTCCTTTTGTGGAATTTGATATTCTAGGTAACATGCCAGAATTTCGTGATTGTAATGAACGTGATGGAATATAGTGTGTCAGAAGGTCACTTAAGTACTGTACTATGGAGCTAGACAGTTCAAAGCTTTGTATGTAGCTAACAGAATTTTTAAATTAATACAAAATTTAACAGTTAGCCAATGTAACGATGATAAAACAGGGCTAATATTATCATGTTTCTTGGTTCTACTCAGCATTGTGGCAGCTGCATTTTGAACCAATTGAAGTTTATTTATTGAACTTGCTCCTCCCAGTAATGCATTACAATAATCTAGTCTTGAGGTCATGAATGTATGAATTAGTTTTTCGGCATCAGCAACAGAGAGCATGTGTCGTAACTTAGCAGTACTACTGAGGTGGAAGAATACTGTTCTACAAACTTTGGAAATTAGATTTTCAAAGGGCAGATGGGTATCAAATATAACACATAATTTCTTCGGTGTAGAAGACGACATAGCAGTACATCCATCAAGAGTCAAATTATATTTTAACTGCTTATTTTTAGAGGTTTTTGGTACAATAATTAGAACCTCTGTTTTGTCGGAATTGAGTAGAAGGAAATGTCTGGCCATCCAATCTTTCATTTCATTGATACACTGCTAATTTGGAGAATTGTGAATTTTCATTGGGTTTAGAAGAAATATAAAGTTGGGTATTGTTGGAAGTGGAAACTTATTGCATGATTCCTGATCAAATCTCCCAGGGGAAGCATGTATAAGGATAAAAGCAGAGGCCCTAAAACTGATCCCAGTGGCACTCCAAATTTTGTTTGATTTGACAATTACATTTTTACATATACAAAGTGGTAGTGGTCTGATAAATAGGACCTAAACCATGCTTATGCAAGTCCACTAATGGCAACATAATTCTCCAGCCTATTCAAGAGAATGTTGTGATCTATCGTGTTGAAGGCAGCACTAAGATAATGCTGATAAGTGCAGTCTCTGTACTGTGATGGGGCCTAAATCCTGACTTTAATTGTTCATATATGCCATTACTCTGTAGAAATGAACATAGTTGAGAGGACTCTACCTTTTCTAGTATTTTCGACATAAATGGTAGATTTGAAATCGTTCTGTAATTAGCCAATTCTCCAGGATCAAGATGTGGCTTCTTAATAAGAGGTTTGATAGCTGCCATTTTAAAGTTTCTTGGGACATGTCCTAAGGATAGCGAGGAGTTAATAATATTAATAAGAGTTTGATCTAACATAATGTTGTGGCTTTTTTAAGTTATGTTAGCTCGACAGAGAAGGATTGAAGTCGCTCGTGAGGAAATTAATGAGACACTGTTTTCTGAGGTGCTGTGACAGTTGATTGCATAGTTCCAATTTTATTTCTGATTATTTAAATTTTATTAGTAAAGAAATTCATGAAGACATTACTATTTTACCATGGTGCATGGCATTTTTTCTTGAATTTCCTTTAATTGAAGTGGGGCTACAATATCAAGAGTGCTAGAGAAAACTGTATTCATATTTTCTGTTATTACATCAAGTTCTTCTAGACTTTTTGGCTTACTGAGTATGTGAGACAATTCTGGAAAATTATTAGTGAAGCTATCTGTAGTGTTCGAAAGGATAGTTCTACCTGAATGATAACATGGTGTAGATTGAGTGACATTATCTGATCGCAGCAAACAAGAGACAAGGTAATGATCTGAGATGTCATCGCTCTGTGGAAGAATTTCTATTGTATCAACATCAACTCTTCATGACAAAATGTAATCTAGCGTATGATTATGGCGATGAGTTGATCCTGTCACATTTTGTCTGACTCCCAAGAGAGTTGAGAATATCGATAAATGCTAATCACAATGTGTTATTTACATTATCTATGTGAATGTTGAAGTCACCAACAATTAAAGCTCTATCTACATTAACAACTAAATCTGACAAATAAATTGCAAATTCACCAAGGAAATCTGAGTACGGCCCGGGTGATCTGTATACTGTTGCAAAGGCAAAAGATGACCGAGATTTATTTATATCAGATGGTGTCACAATAAGCATTATTAGTTCAAAAGACTTATATCCTGTCCTCTGAGTAACACCAAAAACTTAATTGTAAATTGTAGCAACACCTCTTCCTTGACCCTTCAGGTGAGGCTTATGTTTATAACAATAGCCTGAGGGAGTAGATTCATTTAAACTAATGTATTCATCTGGTTTAATCCAGGTTTCAGTCAAGCAGAGCACATACAAACTATGATCTGTAATAATTAATTTACAATTTGTGGTTTGGTAGAAAGTGATCTAATGTTTAGTACCCTTACCTTCCTATGATGTTCATCTAAAAAACATTTTTTTTAAATGATTTAGTGAGGTGTTTGTGTTTGGTAGTTCGGGAACAGACACAGTATCTATATGATATCTAGGTGATACAGTATCTTTGTGTTGTAGTTTGTGTGACCTGTGTTACGTCTCAAGGCAGCTAGCATATGTTTGGATTAACCAGTTTGTCTGCTTCCTGACCTGGGCCCCAATGAGTAAAATACTATCACTATTAAGACCATAAGCCAAATTACTTGAGAGGAGAGTGCCGCCTTCTCTAGAGGGATGGAGTCCATCTCTAAAGAGGTCAGCTCTACCCCAGAAACTCTTCCAATTGTCTATAAATCCTATGCTTTTCTCCATAGACTACATAAACATCCAGCCGTTCAGTGACACTAATCTACTATAAACCTTGTCACAACGATAAGCAGGGAAGTGGCCAGAGCACATTACATTGTCTGACATAGTTGCAAGTTCACACACCTCTTTAACATTATTTTAATGATCTCTGAATGGCGAAGCAGGACATCGTTAGTGCCGACATGAATAACAATTTTAGAAATTCTACATTTAGAATTAGCCAGCACTTGTAAATTTGATCTGATGCCAGATGCCCGAGCCCCTTAAAAGCATTTAACAGTAGTGGCTGGAGTCTCTATTTCCACGTTCCTTACAATAGAATCACCAATTATTAAGGCTCTTTCAACGTGATTCTCAGTGGGTGCATCACTGAGTTGGGAGAATCAATTGAAGTCATGTTAGAATCCTAACAGGAATGGGAGAGTGGTGTCATTTTGCTGAGCAAGTATGCCACCAATACATCACCCAAATTCCCTCCTGTGGGGGCTCTACATCTGGAACCAAAGTGTGTGTGTTGCTCGCTGTACTACCCGCATCTACCGGCTTCTCTTTCTCACTGACCTCCACTTGCATTCGGATGCGTGTCTCATACTCATTTATCTTCTCCATCAGCATGACTAATTATTTACATTTATCACATGTGTATCCCTCACTGCTGATGGTAGAAGCTATAGTAAACATGCGGCATGCAATTCAGGAAGAAATTATATGAGTGTATGCCATGACTCACCAACTATTCTTTCAACAACCGATTACAAAAATTGAGCTCTACTCTTACTGTACTTTGTGTATTCTTATAAAAGCAAGTAATACAGTATGTATTCAAAGCCATAGTCTATTACATTCATTCAATCATTCTCTATTGCTGAATGCAAATAATAAAATGCAGCTAACCATGTAATTGTGCGAAGTTAGAATGGTAAAATAAATTGGTTTGTTAAACTTTTTAAAGGGAGTAGAAGATGCTTCCCATATCGTTTTTAGTTGACATCTTGCATCCAGTCAAAATACAGTATTTTATTACAAATTCATCATTCACTCGGTAGACTCTAGTCAAGTTAGACAAATGCCAACACGTACATCGAGGCAATCTTCTGCAAAAAACAAACAAACATAAAAGTAAAAATTTTTCCCCTTTTTTCCCTGCACTCCAAGTCCTCATGGTGGCGTTATGTCTCGCCTCAATCTGGTTGGCGGAGGGTGAATCTTAGTTGCCTCCGCATCTGAGACCGTCAATCTGCGCATCTTATCACATGGCTTGTTTAGTGCTTTACCGTGGAAACATAGCGCATGTGGAGGCTTCACGCTATTTTCTGAGGCAACCATGCACAGCATATGTGACTCTACCCTCCCTTGCAACCAGGTCAATTTGGTTGCTTAGGAGACCTGGAGTCACTCAGCACCCTGGATTCAAACTTGCAACTCCCAGGGTGGTAGTCAGCGTCTTTACTTGCTGAGCTACCTGGGCCCCCACAAAGTAGCATTTTGAAAATGTGTTGGTTGTCAACTGTTGCCCAATATAAAATGTGGGTCCTGAGGTAAACTCAGGTAAAAATCACTGGTTTAAAATATTATAACTGACGATATTTTGTAGTCATCTACAAAACAGAAATGAAGAACATTTCATTCATGAACTTTAGTTCATGAATGGATGTCTGGACCTGTTGAAATAAAAAAACACACACTCAGACAGAGTTCCTTTACCACGATGAAAGAAGAGGAAAAGAGAGATGCATTCATTTTCACTTTGCTTCTTCCCCAGAATGTTTCGTGCTGAGTGATAGTTCTGAACAAGTGATAAGACACACAAAGAAAAACATTCAGAGATCAGGAGAAACATAGCGATACGAAAGTGTGGCGAGAGTGAGAGAATGAGAACGAGTGTGGTCATGTGATGGTGCTGAGCTCTCTCCTGCCAGCCTCTTTCGTTGTTGATTCTCCAGAGACCATCTGTGCTTAGGGCATTGATTAGAGTGGCTCTGGCGGGATTACATCTTTGTCGTTGCCATGCCAACTAATCAGCTGACGCTTCACCCCCCCACCCCAATTCCCCTTTCTCTCCCTCCCTTCCTCCTCCTCCTCATCATTCGGTTTCCCCAGCAACAGAACATTGGGGCTACGAGTAGTGCAGCTCTAAATTCAACTAAATGTTTTTCTAATCCTTTTTTTTTTTTTACCATATTTGGTTATGGTTTATGACCACTGCATGTATTCAGCATTTTTTGGTTGTGTTGGTAAGCTCATCTCAAGAATTTCCATTTCACTGGTCTTCGGTTCAGCAATACAACATGAACACCTTTCATTTGGAAATGTCTACAAAACTCAAAACTTCAAAGCTACATTTTATGTCAACTGACTGTATACAGTGCATAAATCCCACCTGCATTGGGCTGATGCATTCTGTGACCGCTGCCACTATGAGAAATTTTTTTTATGTGAAGTGAGTGAGATATTTACAGAGTTCCAACTTTCAAGTATAATGTGGAAATATCAGGGAATATTAAAAAGTGTTTTTTCCGGGTTTGGGAATTAATACAATATTTTAAAATCATGGAAACTGATATAATGAATATACATGTTCTAGCTATGCTCTGTTTGAAAACATTGGATAGTTAATGCTCTTGTGTAGACTAAAACTGGCTCACAAGATATGGCGATGTCCATGATTTTTCAGTGAATTACTCTTGAATTGTTCTTTGCAATAAATTGGTTGAACTGATACATGAAATGTTCTAAAAAAATCCTTATCCTGGAGTTACAAATGACTGGTCATGGAAATTGATTGGCCAAAAAGTGTGGGAAACCTGCATTTAGCACAGAAGACATGTCAACAGGCCATAGTATTTCAAGAGATCATAGATTTCTGAATGTCTGTCCATTCTCAGGTGTGTACGGAGGGCAGATTGATTCTGGAGTTTGCCTTTGACGACCTGATGAGGATCAAGACGTGGCACTTCAACATCAGACAGTATCGAGAACTCATCCCTCGAAGCATTCTCGCCATGCACGTGAGTTTGATATCACTCTCAAGTGAGTTTGATATCACTCTATTCTTGGCCTCTTATATCGCATTGTTCAATGGAGGGAGTTGGTTGGTAATATGGTATTTACCAGGCAATGGTACAAATGTGTCATTTAGAGATTTTGTTATTTATTTTGCAGTTCATACTGTGGTAGATGTATTTGCAGGGCTATTAATGGGCAGAACTGCTTTACATTACACATACACTTCAGAAGGATGATGACGTTTTTATGTTTATTGAGCAACATCGCAACTCGCCGCATTAATAAAGAATTAAACTCAGTTCCATCACGTGTGCATATATTGGCTATTTTCAGGAAAATTACATGACTGTGGCAATATTTTTGCAAAACAAAATGACGTGTCTTATTGCACTTTTGCCTGCAGTATCCCAGTGAAATGTCCAGCGGTAGGCACCAAAAGCGTGTAAAATTGTATCATAATTAGACTAGGTTTTTAAGATGAAAGAACCAATCACCTTTTAGATACAGACATCGCCTGTCAATCATGTAGAGAACGTCCATGCGTTTTTAGCCTAAGCTGAGGTAAAGAAGCACAATTTATGTTGTCAGATTTTACTGCTTATTTGAAATATGTTTTTGATCATAATCTTAACCAACCGTTTTGGAGATTTCGGTCTTTCCTCATTCAAGTAGAGAGAAGCTGCACTTGTATGCTGATTGTTTACATAATAGCTGCCCGGGAGCATTCCAAAGATGGCAGCCAAGTGGACTGACTTGCTAAAAAGACTTTGGCTAAAAATGTACTTCACTACCCTTAAGCTTTAACATAAACCTCAACAATAGTGAGCTAAAATCAAATGAGAGGTTGACACAAAACAGACATTCTTACCTTTAAACAATGCCTAAACCTCACCGATTGTGTCCAAAACCAAAATGCGAAATGAAAAGCATATTTTCTGAAGTTACCTTGTGTTGCTTCTTTGACACTCTAGTCTCACATGTCAGCTTGTGTGCTTGACTGGTCTCGAGCCACGTTCTTCTAAGACCAAAGTCCAACACTCTATGAGGTGAGCTCCCACGGAAGCTAATCACATGGAAATAAGTGTATATAATAATAATGTATACAGTACTGATTTTAAATGATGCGTTATAGTAAACGTGTTTCAATATCATAATATAGCAAGTGTGTGAGTAACAGTGCAAAAAATAAGTGTTTATAAAGTCATAAACAACTGTTGTGATTTGTGTGAAAGTGAATAAAATGTACAGTTGTTATTGCTCCATAGTGACGAAAAGTCGAATTCAGCACGTAAAAGTCAGTTTGCAAAGATTTTGTAATATAAACGTTAATTCTATGAGACTAGATTGGCTATTTTACAACTGCTTTTTGGCTTATCCAATCAGAATATAGAGTCAGAACTGAACGTTCTGCCCCTGCCACACTCCCTCCTACCTCTAGTGACATAACGTTTGACACAAACTTCAAACCTGTATGGAGTACGCAGCACAATTTTCAATTTAGCCCTGTATCAGAGCATGTATTGATTTTAGAGAATCACGTGATCAACAAAAAACTAAGCCTCACTTGTCCAGTCACTCGCATGCTTCACTTTACATTTACACTTTACGGAATGTTCGAATCCAGATGTCTACTCTACTATGGGTTTATGGAAATTTAAGTCCATTTACAAACTCATTTAAAAATACATTATGATATTGTAACGTTTGGTGCCCAAGCAGTGGAAGAGAGGAGATGCAGGAGTAGAATCTTTCAAATTTTAATAATAAACACTGGAGTAGTGCATTTGCTGAAGTAGAAACAAACGCTGGAGTGGAACAAACGTAGCCATTCAAACATTAACATCAACATCAAACATTACTATTCTAACTTTACAATTCAAGGACTGCCAAAACATGAAAAAAACTAGAGCGTTTATATACACATGGACACTAATGAGGGAATGGGATACAGGTGGGGATAACAATGAAGTGATTGGAGCAGTGGATTCTGGGAAACATAGTGCTGGGGAAAACTTCAAAATAAGAGTCCTTGAATACAGTGGAAACAAACTGTGACAGATATATCCTGCAATGCAAGTATTATTAAAAATAATAAGAGCACCCGATACTTGCTTCATACAACTCTGTTAGTCGTTTTTATGTTCATTAATATTATTATCATACGGAATCATATTGACTCATATTAAAATTTATTGCCACAAATTAATAAGCCAATAACATCAGAAGGTGAAAATCAACACATTTAGCATTGCTGGGCTTGTATTTGTGCACACTGGATCAAAACTACATCAGGCACTTCTTATAACGGAGCTGCATACCCGGGATTATGGCTGCATTCAATTTGTCCAACCACCAGTTCTCTCTACACAGGGGGGCTGCCATGTTAGAATCACATAACCAGCCAAATACTACTCACTTAATCTCAAGTTCCATCCTGTGACACTTTCACTCATTGATTAAATAATTGTGGCTGACTGTGAATAAAACATTTCTAAAATGGCACCTGAAACAGAAAATGATTTATTTTAAATGATGCTGCATCCAAGCCACTAGGTGTCAGTGTAAGTCCAAGATGACACATCGACAAAAGTTACTGAGTGCATCTTTAAAACCAAAATTTAGATTAACGGTTGATTGATATGGGTTTTTCAAATGTTATATCATTTCATACTGTACATTTGGCTATTTAAACATTTGAATTCTTTCATTCAAAGTGAATGACAACACATTCAAGCTATACATTTTATCAGAATGTGCTCCTTGGGAATTGAATCCATGACCTTGATGTTGCTAGCATCATGCTCTACCAGTTGAGCTACAGGGACCAGTCCCCCACCAGAAATCCAAAATATGTGTCCTTGGTCTGTTCAATGAAACATGACTCCAGTCAATAATATCCTGCTGAGTTTCAGTCAGTAACTGTGAAAATTACTGCATTATTTTCTTGTTGTATTAAGTGATGAAGTTCCTCTATTTGTCCCTCATTCAGGCCCAAGACCCTCAAGTCCTGGAGCAGCTCTCAAAGAACATCACCCGCATGGGACTGACCAACTTCACTCTCAACTACCTCAGGGTAAACAGAACACAACTGATGACAGTAGTCATGTTTCTATCTAAGTTTTGAATTTAATTCATGCAAAAAAATCTGAACATCTCAAAAACAATTTTGGGGAAATTGGTGCAAACAGAAATTAGATGGAAGTTGAAGCCACTGTGGCTCTTTTACTGAATGTAATAAATTCCTATTTGTGGTCTAGAGAGCACAGACAAAATGCTCTGGCGAACTTCATGTTGGCTAGCGTTCAGTGGTAGATGCCTTATGTCTGGGAGCTAAAGTGCTTCAGACAGGATAACCAGAGCAACATTTGAGATGTTATGTTGTGATATTGATGATATTTTCTGAGCGAATTATGTATTCACATGGCTTTTGAAGCAAAGTCACATGACTTTTTAGATGCACATCTATATTCCCAAATATATTCTATAGGAAGTTTCCATCATAGTTTATGCGCATGTCTTCTTATCGAATAAAAAATGTATCTGCCTCAAGCGACCACATTCTTTTTTAATGCACATTTTGGAGATGTTATTTGGATTTTGGTGTTTCCAATCCAGCGTGTGTGTGTGTGTGTGTGTGTGTGTGTGTGTGCGTGCGTGTGTCTTCAAATGCTCTGAATTTATTAGCTGGCTTCCTGGTGGCTTTTTTTAATCTCATCATTTTAACGTGAGTGACAGCTCTGTTTTGCAAATGGGAAAACAAGAACGAGAATAAAAGTGAATTGGATAGAGAGAATTAGCATAGCATTAATGAACGTTCCCGGTTTAGGTGCAGCATTGTTGGTCTCAGCACTGAGCCCGAGCACAGGGAAACGCAAACTTGTTTATAGTGAAAAAAAAGCCCTTTCATGGTTTACGAAACCACAGTTTTTCTCCTTCTGTGTGAATTTTTCTCAGTTGTTATTCCACAATTAAACACAGCCTCGCATATAGATTCAGGGTTAAAATGCAGCAGCGCAGTTTAAGCCGAATTGTGAATTAAATTTGGATTAGGTACATCTCTTGTAACAGTGAGTCTGTGTGCCCTCAGCCAACTCCACACCCAATTTTTATACCATTCGACAGGACAGAAGGTTTTGTACTCTGTATACTTCACATCACTGCACATGACCAGACTTCCCAAAACAGACCTACAGTTTTGATAGGGAAGTCAGAGATGTACCATGAGTCCATATTGAACATTTGGGATTCAATTTAAACATGGATACTAATAAGAATAAAACCAATAAGAAATTCTGAAATTCATTTTTATTTTTCAATTCAACTTTTCACTCAAATCACAATGCTTATTATATTATATATGATTGTTTCTTCAACTTTAGCCACGTTTAGCACTGTGGACTTCTAGAAAGAAAAGTCTAATACATGTTAATTTTTTTTGTCTGCTAACAATGCTCAACAGTGAAGTTACCCTTCTGTCACTCACTCGTCATTGTAGCGAATGTAGCACAAGGGGTCTTTCTTGAGAGCCTCACATACCTCTGAACTTGAGAAAAGATCAAAGAGAAATTGGCAGATGAAATTTGCATGTCCCACCCCCGGACATATGGATATAAAGGGAAGCAGGCGTGCGGTTGTGCAGCTGCAAGCTGAAGTTTACTACTTTTCCACTCACCTCTGTTGGCAGAGCACTGATGTTGGATCTACGGTACGTTACCAGCGGCTTTCTCCTTGTCTGCACACTGTGCAGTCCACGCCGCTTGGCGCTTCGACAGCGCTTCTGTCGAAAAGAGTGCTTACTTCTAAAAGCGTATTTTCCCCTCTAAAAGAGTTTTTCACTCACAAAACAGCAATACACAGCAGGCGTTGATCATGCGTCTTTTTAAAGATGCCCTTCCACCTCTGTGTAGTTCCTGGATGCAGTCGATATCTCTCCAGAACTGACGGTCATAGATGCTGCTTTGTGTGCCTGGGTAGCGATCACACTGAGGCAGCATTTGTGGATGGTTCGTGTACACATTGCGAGAACATGATCATGGCAGCGTTGCGGTCGTGGCTTTCATTTCTCAAGGTGAATGCCACTTCAGCCACCCCCCGCGTCGCTCCTTCTTCCCACAGGATTGAGGACGATCCGGCTGGCAATGGATGCAATTTGGGGATGGCGTCGTGCGCCTCGCAAGCAGTGTATGCCCTCCGTCTCCAGGACCCCCTCTAGGACCCGGAAAGCTCCTAAGCACTCCTGAGACGTAAGACCCGGGCAGTCAGATATTCGCTCCGGAGCTGGTATCAAAATCACTCCAACCCCCAGTGGAGGGCCGGGAGGAAAATCTTTTTCCTTCTTCAGTCTCTAACACGCCCCTTGCCGGGTGCGTGGAGCAAGGTAAGTGCTTTGAGTCTTTTCTCTGCACCCAAGCCTCGGGACGCGCTTTTGCCTCCCGACACGTTATTACCTGCTCCCCCCCGCTGCGAAGCCCCACCCGGTATGTCAACAAACAATAATCCCTCTATTGCCCCTCGCTTGGAGCTTGGATGCATGGCATTCACTATCAAACCCATCACGTTGGCTGGCCAGGACCATCCGACTCGGCTATGTGATTCAATTCACCAGGCTCCCGCCTCGTTTCAGTGGCATTCGCTCCACCTCAATGCGCTGTTGAAAACGCCAGCGCCTTACGGGCAGAGATTACAACTCTGCTACTCAAGGACACGATAGAGCCTGTCCCTCCAGCTAAGATGAAGAAGGGTTTCTACAGCCCATACTTCATCATACCCAAAAAAGGTGGTGGATTGTGGCCAATCTTGGACTTGCGAGTTTTACACAGGGCTTTACACAAACTCCTATTGAAAATGCTCACGCAGAAACAGATTTTAACCTGAGTTCGGCATCAAGAATGGTTTGCGGCGGTAGACCTGAAGGACGTGTACTTCCATGTCTCCATCTTGCCTTGACACCGACCCTTTCTATGGTTTGCGTTTGACGGCCAGGCGTATCAGTACAAGGTCCTCCCTTTAAGCCTGTTCCTGTCCCCTCTAGTCTTCACAAAGATCGCAGATGCAGCCCTTGCCCCGCTACGGGAAGTGGGCATCCGCATACTCAACTACCTCAATGACTGGCTCATTCTAGCTCACTCTTGAGAGTTACTATGCGCTCACAGGGACCAGGGGCTCAGGCACCTAAGCCGTCTAGGGCTTCAGGTCAAGTGGGAAAAGAGCAAGCTAGCCTCAGTTCAGAGCATCTCTTTTCTTGGCATGGAGTTAGACTCAGTCTCAATGACAGCATGCCTCACGAACGAGCAGGCACAATCAGTGCTCAGGTGCCTCGCTCTCTTCAAACCCGGCACGGCGGTTTCTCTAAAACAGTTCCAGAGGCTCTTGGGGCATATGGGATCCTCGGCCACGGTCGCGCCGCTCAGGTTGATGCATATGAGACCGCTTCAGCACTGGCTTCAGACTCGAGTCCCGAGATGAGCATGGCACCACGGCACCTACCGTGTGTTAATCACACCTGCCGTCAGACTTTCAACACTTGGACAGACCTGAGGAGAGTCCCCCTACAGCAGGTGTCCAGACGTGTCATGGTCACCACAGATGCCTCTCAACGGGGTTTGTGCGCCATATGCAATGGACACGCAGCTTCTGGCTCCTGGATAGGGCCACAGCTGCATTGGCACATCAACTGTCTAGAGTTGCTGGCTCTATTCCTTGCCCTGTGGAGGTTTCTCCCGCTGATCCGAGGCAAGCATGTCTTGATCCGTTCAGACAGCACCACAACGTTAGCATACATAAATCGTCAAGGCGGTGTGCGCTCTCGTCATATGTCACAACTCGCACGCCATCTCCTCCTTTGGAGTCAGCAGCGACTCAGCGACTGCCCGCTCTTCCCAGTCTGAAGATCCGCAGAGATGCGCAGTTCGGTCAGTGCTTTCATTTCTGTAAGAGAGGTTGGAGGAGAGGCTGTCCCCCTCCACCTTGAAGGTGTATGTAGCCGCTATCGCAGCCCACCACGACGGCAAGTCCTTGAGGTAAGCTCGACTTGATTATCAGGTTCCTTAGAGGCGTCCAGAGGCTGAATCCTCCCCGGCCAAGCCTGTTCCCCTCCTGGGATCTCTCAGTGGTCCTCTCTGTCCTTCAGAGATCCCCCTTTGAGCCACTTGACTCAGTTGAGCTCAAGGCCCACTCCTTAAAGACAGCCCTCCTGATAGCGCTAGCTTCCATCAAGAGGGTTGGGGACCTGCAAGTGTTCTCTGTCAGCGACACTTGCCTGGAGTTTGGTCCAGCAGATACTCACGTCATCCTAAGACTGCGACGGGGCTACATGCCCAAGGTTCCTATGACCCCCTTCAGGGATAAGGTCATGAACCTGAAAACGCTGTCCCGGGAGGAGGCAGATCCAGCCTTTTCGTTGCTGTGTCTGGTATGTGCTTAGCGCAGAGCTTTAGATGTTCTGAGAAGCACTTTATGTGCTTCAGCGGACTACCTCCCTGGCCTAGCAGACACAGGTCGTGACCTAATTCCCTCTTCAGGCAACTCCCTGTGATGTATTTTCCCCCTGTCGGCGGACCCACATCTCCCTTGGGCAGTCCTTCTGCCCCCAGTCGCTGTGTTTGTAAAGCTCCTCCCTCATCAGGTAGAACCTACCACCGCACCACTCCCACATGTGGCTTGACAACCCATGTGACATATTGGCCACATGTTACCTCCCCCAGTCTGGGCAGGATGTGGTCTCCGCAGGGTCTTTTCCCCCTGAAAGAACAGGAACGACAAAGATCGCCTTCTCCGACGCAATTGATAGCATTAAGCCCCAGCCGCTGTATGCTCTATGACGAGAAACATAGAGAGAGAAAATGCCCCGGCTGGCCGGCTTGCTCCCATGATAGTCATGTCGCCTGTTCCCCCCTTAGGGGTGCTGGGAACCTAAGGTCTGTATATGATACATTTTCTGGCGGCGTTGGGGAGGTTTGCGTGCGGCCGATAGAGTTACTTCTAGCAAGCAGTAGCTTGCTTGCACCTGTGTCAGCAGTTCTTGTAACATGGTCTACTGCATTGCGAAATGGGACCCCTTGTGTCACTACAGTCGACATAACGTTGAGTGAGTGACAGAAGGGGAACGTCATGGTTACTGTTGTAACCTCTGTTCCCTGATGTAGGGAACGAGATGTTGTGTCCCCCTTGCACGACACTAGACCTCCCACTGTAAATGGCCATACCTTATTCTCGGCTCCTCAGTGCAAAAACCTGACTGACAGAAACACGCCCGCTTCCCTTTATACCCGTATGTCCAGGGGCGGGACATTCTGCAAATTCTGTCAACGGTAACCATGACGTTTTAAGTAATTTCTTCTGAAATTTATAAAAAGTGCAACACAGTGTAATTTCCAGCACATCTCAATTTCTGTATTTGTGTTTAATAGAATCCCCTGGTGGAAAACAAGATATGTAATGTTTTTTAAATAAAATGTCTGGTTCTTTTTGGACAGTGTTGTTTGGTGTGGTGGAAATGACACCACAACTGTGGGACAGTCGTAATTTTAAAAAAATGAAATCGAGAGAAATCATTTTCACACAATAAATACTGAAAGGTTTTATGATTATATCAGTCTTTGTTTATATTATCATAGTTTTAAAAATGCAATAACTTTCATAGATTAATATTGAAAGTCATGGTCTTGGAAAAAAAAAAGTTAACTTGACTTTTGAATGTCACACTATATGTACAATGCATTATTTTTCTTATACATTCCCATGGGTTTACAAAAAGTATTAAAACTGTTCTCTCATTGGGCTCTGAGAAAATTAATCATTAATATTTTTTTACTGACTTGAACTGTAATGAAGAGTCAACTTCAAGGTTTTTAGCTCTCACTGTAAATCCTGTAAACAAGATAATTTTCCCTCCTGTCGGGGTAATTTCTCACAATCATTGGCACACTGTAAAAGTGACTCATTAGCATGAGTTAAAAAGACTGCATTTGTCTCAGTGTGTTTAGCAATAGATCCATACTGAGGACGTACCCTTTGCTCGGATACAACAAGACCACTATCCTGCGAGATGGACAAGGAAGTTTGTAGGTTTCCTAGCATTCAGACTAGAAATAGCCTTGCTTTGATTGTTTCCCTGGACCTGTGGAAGTGAGGGAATACAACAGTGTTGTGATACAATCCTGTCAGCAGTAAATGGTTTGTGTATGTGTGTGTGTGCTTATCCGTGTGCATTTCAGACCACCCGCTGCGTAAAGAGTTTAAAGACCCAATTCAATTAAAATGGGAATATTATGACTTTTAGTTCATGTAGATTAGATTTGAAGCCATTGTTATGCCCATGTACTACTTAAAGTTAAAAAATGATCTTTTAGCTGATATAAGCATTACAAATTTTGCATTGTTTCTTCAATGAGAATGCCCCTCCCACCACTTGCTTCTGATTAGCAAACGCATGAAGCAAATAACTCGATATGTCTCGCCAAAACGTCCTGTTTTAATAGGAAATATGTCAACACAGGGCAAAAAACTTGCTGAGCAAAAACAGGGTCTTTCAATTAAATGTCACTTTGTTTAAATTAGTTCACATTTACTATATAGTCTAGTCAAAGAAAGAGTTAATAATGTTGAGAAATTATACAGATGTATAATTTCTCAACATTATGAATAATTTTGAACAGCACACTCTATAGTAAATATGAACTCATTTAAGCAAAGTATAGTCAAACCCATGGGTTGGGTCAATGAGTATCAACAGGTTAAATGGCCAAAATGTAGAATTTTGGCAGAAAATGATGCTATTAAATTTACTCCTGAATTTGTGTGTTCTGGTTTTTGTGACTTTTTTCTAGTTGTGTGTCATACTGGAGCCAATGCAAGAGCTAATGTCTCGACACAAGACCTACAACCTCAGCCCAAGAGACTGTCTAAAGACCTGTTTGTTTCAGAAGTGGCAAAGAATGGTGGCCCCTCCAGGTAAAACTAAATCATTGGCCATGTATTACAGAATGCTCTCAACGGCAGTGGATATTTACAGATGTGTGTGTTTAGCATCACGGAAATGGGGAAAATAGGCTCTAATTTAGCTCTGTGTTGGGACCTCTCAGGCAAAACGAGTGGGAAATGTTTTAACACAGCGTTCACTAATGTTTAGCTTGCAATCTACATAAAACCAATAATGACATCTTGCAAGCTTTATCTAATGGAAACAAGATGGTTTCAGGTCTGATTGTGACATTTAAGAAAATTCTCTTTTTCACATATCTTTTCTAAAAACTTAGAAAACTTGTCTCACTTCAACGAGACAATTTTATAAATTTACAAAATAAGTTATTATGATCATTATTTATTGCAAGAAATATATTTTTGGCAGTCTTGCATTTGTTTAAACCTTAATTGGTTCCCAATCATTTTCCCACACTGGCCATACAATATTTATGAATAAATAAACCTAAAACAATTATATAATTTCAAGTAAGATATTAATACAATATCAATAATAATCGAATGACTTTCAAATATAAAAACATAATCACTCCACAATATACAAAGTGTAGGATTTCACAGCCCAGGACATACAGCATTTCACCTGATGTTCAATAAATGTACACTAGCACACCAAATATGTTTTATTGTGTTGTAAGTACTGTACACTGCATTTGGCAGGTGATGTAGTGTTGGGCTGTAAGAGGTAACCCTCATGTTCTGTTTTTATTAGCTAATATGCCATTTTAATAGCTTGAAAAAACATACTTTACATAAAAGTATCAGGTTGATTCTTCATGAGTTTTCCTAATCTAATGAGAACTGATTATAAACAATATTTCAGTCCTCGCGGCAAAAAAAAGTTCATCATTTCATTCAAATACATCAGCAGATACCACCCATTTGATGTCACTTAGACCTTTGTATGTCTGTCTGTAATGTTCAATGAGGTGAGGCAAAAGTTCAAGATCTAAATACAGCTTTTAATGAAGGTATGCAAAGCAAAATCAGGAAAACCCCTAGTGGTCGCCAGGGTAATCATGGCAGAACCCCCATCCAAGGAGTGGCTCTTGAAGCTCCTTAACACATAAACACCAAAAAAAAGAAAAGTTAATGGGAGGAGCAGAATGCGGAAGCCCAGGGGGCGGATGCACAGGAGGTAGAGGCTCAGGGGGCAGAGCCGCTGGAGGCTCAGGGGGCAAAGGCTCAGAAGACCAATGAGACCATGGCTGATCAGGCGGATGGCCCGGAGACCAAGAAGGCCAGGGAAGATCAGGCAGTAGCCAGAAGACCAAGGAGACCAGGGCTGATCAGGCTTGGATGACTCAGAGTTCAGAGCAGCTGGAGGCTCAGAGAGCAAGGCACTAGGGGACTCAGAGAGCAAGGCACTAGTGGACTCAGAGAGCAAGGCACTAGGGGACTCAGAGATAAAGGCACTAGGGGACTCATAGAGCAAAGCACTAGGGGACTCAGAGTTCAAGGCACTAGGGGACTCAGAGATAAAGGCACTAGGGGACTCATAGAGCAAAGCACTAGGGGACTCAGAGTTCAAGGCACTAGGGGACTCAGAGAGCATGGCACTAGGGAGCAAGGCAGCTGGGAAGTCAGAGGGCTCAGAGGCCAGGGAAGCTGAGGATTCAAGGGGCAGAGCCATGGAATACTCAAGGGGCAGAGCAATGGAAGACTTGAGAGGTAGAGCCATGGACGACTCGAGGGGCAGACCCGTGGAAGACTCAAAGGACTGGACAGCCTCGGGGAACTGGACAGGCTTGTCGACAGCATCAAGGAACTGGACAGGCTCAATGACAGCCTCGGGAAACTGAAAAGGCTCGTCGACAGCCCCGGGGAACTGGACAGGCTCGTTGACAGCCCCGGGGAACTGGAGAGGCTCGTCGATGGCTACCATGGTCAGGAGCGCTGGCAGCAACTGCGAAACAGTCTCCATGGCCGGGAGTGCTGGCAGCTCCTGGGGAACACTGGCAGTGACAAGGAAACGACCTCCGTGGCTGTAAAACACTGGCAGTGACAGGAACAACCTCCGTGATAGTGAGCACAGGCAGTGACACGGGAACGACCTCCGTGGTAGTGAGTACAGGCAGTGACAGGGGAACGACCTCTGTGGTTGTGAGCACAGGCAGTGAGAGGGAAGCAGGAGCCCTTCTCATCCTCCTCTTCTGGATGGACGGGAGCACTGCTGTAGGTACGGCCTCTGTGGCCGATGAAGCTGGCACTGGGATGGCCGAGGCTTCAGGAGCTGGCTCTGGGACTGTCAAGGCTTCAGGCTCTGGGATGGGATGGGCGAGGCTTCAGGTACTGGCTCTGGGTTGGGTGAGGCATCAGGCACTGGCTCTGGGACAGGCGAGGCTTCAGGTGTTGGCTCTGAGACGGGCGAGTCTTCAGGCACTGGCTCTGGGATGGGCGAGGCTTCAAGCACTGGCTCATGGACCATGGCAGGTATTTACGCTGGCTCGTGGACTGTGGCAGGCATGGACGTTGGCTCGTGGACTGTTGTAGGCGTGGGCATACCAGGTGCAACGTTTGGTGTGAGAGGAACCACCGGGACCACAGAAGTTGAAACTATCTCCGGCAAGAGAACGATGTTATGGTCACATGAAGGGTATAGACTATTCAGAGTGATTTTTGTACTCCCTCCATGTGAGCTCTCCCATCTCTGACAAATCTGTATTGCCATAAAAATTCAGGCCAGTCCAGAAAGTTTAACTGAGATGAGAGTCACTCCAGTTCTACTGGCTCGTCAGGGCATAAAAACCCAATGAATAAAAAGAAAGTCCTGTCCGACATAACTTGCCAAATTCTGCTGCTAGATCCATATCTTGGTCAGTTGTTCTGTAATGTTCAATGAGGCGAGGCGAAAGTTCAAGATCTAAATACAGCTTTTAATTAAGGTACGCAAAGCAAAATCAGGAAAATCTGGGAGCCTGGGTAGCTCAGCGAGTATTGACTACCACCCCAGGAGTTGCAAGTTCGAATCCAATGTGTGCTGCTGAGTGACTCCAGCCAGGTCTCCTAAGCAACCAAATTGGTCTGGTTGCTAGGGGAGTAGAGTCACATGGGGTAATCTCCTCGCGGTCTCGATTAGGTGGTTCTCGCTCTCAATGGGGCACGTGGTAATTTGTGGATGGATCGCGGAGAGTAGCATGAGCCTCCACATGCTGTGAGTCTCCGCAATGTCATGCACAGCAAGCCAACTGATAAGATGCACGGATTGAGATAAGTGAAGGCAACTGAGACTTGTCCTCCACCACATTTCTTTCATTTTTTTATTTTTTTTAAACACAGGAAACATTAGAAAACAAGAAAACAAACACCTGGGACAAATAATCACAAGAAACTTTGAATGAAGACAATGACAAGAACTACAAAACCCATAATCAAAACACAAGACAGGCAGGGAACAATAAACATACATGGCAACCTATAGTGGTCACCAGGTTAATCGTGACACTGTCTTGTAATGTCCCTTAAGGGCTCCCATCCATATCAATAACAGTGATTTAAAGATGTATACACAGTATGATTTAAACAGTAACAACATGGCATGTATGAGACAGACAACAAATCATCTATCTGCTCCCTGTGTAGCTCTATCTCTTAGTTAGACTGCAGCATTGGCTTTCTCACAATCCGAGTCGGATTGGATATTCTGTAATTGTTGTTTCCTTATTAGCTGTGCTTCCCCTATTTTTTTTTTAAATCTGGAGAGTGCTTGTGTTTAGAACAGGAAGGAAAGAATTCTGCCTTTATTCCCTAAAAGTGCCCCCACACACACACACACACACACACACACACACACACACATTTTTTTGCATGTGTATGGGTGGACAAACATACAAAGATTTCTTAAGTAATACAAAACACTGCAGATCCCACTAGAGTGTTTATTATTCTATATGACTATATGACTACACTTTACAATAAGGTTGTATGTAGGAAGTTACATTAGTTAATATAAACTAACAATGAATAATACGTACACAGCATGTATTATTCTTGGTTCATGTTGATTTCAACATATACCAATAATTGTTTCTTTATTAAAAGTTGTACATGTTAACATTAGGGTAGTACATTATGAACTAACAACGAACAATAATATGTTCATAAATGAACATTAACAAAAATTCATAAATGCTGTAAAATGATATTGTTCAGTGGTAGTTCATGATATCTAATACATTCATGTTAACAAATAGAACCTTATTGTGAAGTGTTACTGACTATATTATGTGAAATTTGTCTACAATACTAAAAATAATGTGTAAACATCTCCCTGTGTGTGGTTAGTAAGTACCTCTAAACATTTCATGTTCAGATGTCATTAAAATAGACATCACTGATTTTAGTTTGCTCTTATTATAATTAATAGAATATATTAGTGTATTACTGTCCAGAACAGTCTTTACGATCCTAGTACAATGTTTAGCTCAGGGATTTTAAATAGATTTTCTTTCATTTATGGAAATGTTCTATTTAATGTTAGAATAAAATTGATTCACAAAATACAGCAAGGCTTTTTTAGTCTTGAATTTTACATTTGCATACGTCTACTGGTTTCTAAATATGCATTTAAAATGTCTCTATTATATGTATTTTATATGGAAACTAAAACTTGCTTCTGAATATGATTTCAGCTGGACATCCACAGAACTTCAAAACTGAAATTTTCCCCACAAATCACAAAAAAGGTAATCTTCCTGTCTTGTACATTAAACCTCTTCTAATAGAGAAAGTGAATTCTGTGTCTAAATGGAAAGCCATGAAATTATTTTTTCTCTGTTTGAGTCATAAATGCTCAGCATACATTTTTTTTAGAAAGTCATTGGGACTAATTTCACTAGTCACTTAGGTACACAAGGTCACAAACATAGGTAACACTTTATTTTGTTGGTCCTAAGTAAATATTTAACTGACTATAAGTGACTTATCAACTGGCTTGCTATAGCTAGTAAACAGTGTTTCAACAAACATTCAGTAGACTATCAATAACCTTTATAACAGCAGTAAAATAACAGCTTATCGACTGACTTGCTATAGCTAGTAAACAGTGTTTCAACAAACATTCAGTAGACTTTCAGTAGCCTGTATATAGATCTTTATTAATGACCTACTTACATTATTGTTGAGAACATCATTTCATTAAAAGGTCTTAAATAAAGATCTATATACAGGCTACTGAAAGTCTACTGAATGTTTGTTGAAACACTGTTTACTAGCTATAGCAAGTCAGTCGATAAGCTGTTATTTTGCTGCTGTTATAAAGGTTATTGAATAGTCTACTGAATGTTTGTTGAAACACTGTTTACTAGCTATAGAAAGCCAGTCACTTATAGTCAGTTAAATAGTCACTTATAGTCCGCGATGTCATGCACAGCAAGCCACATGATAAGATGCACGAATTGAGATAAGCGAAGGCAACTGAGACGTGTCCTCCTTCACATTTCTTTGTACAGGAAACATTAGAAAACAAGAAAACAAACATTACCACTATAAATGGAAAACCAAGGGATAAAATACACAAGGGGTAAACAAAGAAACAAGGAAAACCTGGGACAAATAATCACAAGAAACTTTGAATGAAGACAATGACAAGAACTACAAAACCCATAATCAAAACACAAGACAGGCAGGGAACAATAAATATACATGGCAGCCTATAGTGGTCACCAGGTTAATCGTGACACTATCTTGTAATAGTAAACTTAAATAGTCACTTATAGTCAGTTAAATATCTACTTGGGACCATCAAAATAAAGTGTTACCGAAACATATTTTATGTTTGCTTACTTTTCCAAAAGGTAATTTTAAAAAGATACAGATTATGTACAGCGAGGTTAAAGTCTGATTTAGTCTACATAAATCATTTGTGATTTAAATCTAATTTAATCATGGTAATAAATGATTTCAGAATAATATTTTTTTTTTTATAATTTCTGGACAGATTTTTGGACAAATCTATTACAGCTCAAATGTATGCTGTTATTAAAGCAAAGGGGGACATATAATAAGAAATTCTCAAGTTCAAGTTTATTTTTTAGCATTTCACTCAAACTGTTTGGCTGAAATATAATTTATATTGAATAATATCTTATTAAATATTGTAAAATAGAAACATTTTCACAATTTTACTTTGGAACATTACTATAAATTATCTGCATAGAAAATGCTTTGTCCTCAAAATAAGAATTAGAAAACACATGTTAAAAAAAGTGTTAATACTATTTAGTGTAAGTAAACAGCATTTAAACATTAATTATATAAATGTCTATGCATGGCTGGCTGCAGTGCCTGCAGTGTGCACTGTTGAGCATTTATGCAAATAAAAAAACAGGGGTCTTTTCTTACTAGTGCATGTCTTGGGAGATGTTTGAATGCTTCACCTCTCAAAGAAAACAAAGTATGGTGAATTTGTATGTCTGTCCCTGTGCAATCACTCATTTGTGTTTGTGTGTGCTTATATGTTTTTATAAAAAAAAAAATTAATGTGCTTTTTCTTCTTCATCTGTGTGCATTGTCTGCATGTATTGT
Source organism: Xyrauchen texanus (assembly GCF_025860055.1). Classification (NCBI taxonomy): domain Eukaryota; kingdom Metazoa; phylum Chordata; class Actinopteri; order Cypriniformes; family Catostomidae; genus Xyrauchen; species Xyrauchen texanus. The sequence goes on from NC_068294.1 coordinate 14,686,737, forward strand.
TTTTATTTGTGGCATGTGTGTGTTTGTGAATGTGGATGTGTGCACTTGCACTATATATAAATACTTGTGCTCTGTGTGTGTGTGTGTCTGCCTGTTTTTGTGTTTGGTGGAGAGCAGAGCCCGCTCGACAGACCACGACCAAGAGAAGAAAGAGAAAGAACTCAGCCAGCAGTGCGTCTAACAGTAGCCTAGGCAACAACGCTGGCAGCAAGAAACGCAGCCCTGCCAACAACTTCAGTCTGACCAGCCAGGTACCTGTAAGCATCAACTCTTCTTCTTTACACACACACACACACACAAGAAAAAAAATTATATGAATATGCTGTCATAACATAATGTATACAAGTGTTACTGTAGATTTGATTCATAGCAATACATGTTTGACAAGAGCTTAAAGGCATAGTTCATAAAAAAAATAAAATAAAATTGAGATTATAGAATAGAGAATTTCTTTTTGTGAAACACAAAAGTTGTTTGGCAGAATGTTAGCCTCAGTCACCATTAACTTTCATTGAACTTTTTTCCACACAAAAAAGTAAATGATGACTGAGGCTGTAAGTCTCAAACATTCTACCTACTGTAACATCTCCTTTGGTGTTGCTCAGAATTTTGATTTCATGTAAAAAAAATCCCCTTCAAACTATTGCAAATCCTTATAACTTTGTTTCTCCTGTGGATGTAGATGTTTATCAGTATGTTGGAGCTAATCTCTTCCATACAACAAATGTGGATAGGGACCAGGGAAAAAAACTTTACCACAAAAAAAGCACCATAAAGCATCCTAAAAAAATATGATGCTTTGTATGAGGAACAGGCTAAATTTAAGTTGTTATTTACTGAAAATCTTTCTTGACATCAGTGGTCACCATTAACTTTCATTGTATAGAAAAAAACTGATTTAACATTCTGCTATAAATAATTCCTTTTGCATTCCACCGAAGAAAGTTGCCAAAGGTTTATGTTTACAAGTTTATGTTTAAAGCAAGTAAAAATAGTTGTAAATGTAACACGTTTTAAAGATGTTTAGATATTTTTACTGAAAAAAATAACTGATTAAAATAATATTTTTGCAGTGTGTGGGTTTTGAAAGACAAAGTGAATGATGACAGAAGTTTTATTTGAACTATCCCTTTAATGCAGATGTATGCTGGTGGCCTGTGTTTAAATTAGCTTGTGTTCTGATACTGTATCTCTCACAACTAATGAGAAATTACAATACAGTTATGACATGTTATATTAATGTGATGTCAGTTTTTTCATGGTTTGAGGTTTTTGCTTATGTCACACAAATTAAAAAATATTAATTTGAAATGCCTATGCCAAAGTAAATACAACCCCAAAGCCTTCACTGAGAGAGAGACTCCTTAGCTCCACAGTTCAGTGTTTAACCCCAATTCAGAGGTATTTATCCCAGAGAGGCTCTTTATTCCCCTGGCTTCCTCTCCAGGAATTAGTCTGGCTCTCAGTGTATTCTACCAACATGCACACTACAGGGTCAAACACACAACCCACGAGTGCCAAATCTGTTTTTGGGAGTGGTATTGTGAGGAGGTAAATTTGTTTGGCGATGGATGATGGGATTTGTAGTGCGTGGCTTTTCCCCTGGAGTTCTAGGACAATTGGATACATGAATGCTGAGATTAAGAGAGGAGATGAGCTCTTGCGTTCCAGCTCAGTCAAACCCAGAGCTTGTTTGTATGCTCTGATGGCAATTTTTTTTAACTTAGACATTTTTAAACATGTATTTGCATCAAGACTGGGTTTTTTTTTGTGTGGCGGCTCAGGCACCTATCAGCTCAGATTTTTAATAGTGATTGGCTGATATATTTTGAATAACAAAAGACGATGTAAGTATTTTCACTGTAAAAGTGGTTTGTCAGGTAAATAAAAAATGTGCTACATACGGTAACATTCCAGCTTCATGATTAACAATTGCATGTTATCACTTTTTACAGTGTAGAGATTTATTTTTACATATGGGTAGTTATGTTAATGTATTAACTGACAATTTTAGGTTACAGATTATATAAATGTACAAGGGATTTATGTAATTTTATATATATATAATTTTAGTCATTTATCTGTTCACCATTTCATCACCATAGTTTTTTTTACCTTTTTTAAAATATAATTTCAATAGTGCGGTGTGACAAATATATTTTTAAAAGTACAATTATTCCATGATGTTTCTAATTTAATATTAGAGCATGAAATGCATAATATTAATGAAATATTTGCCGAAATGTTGTTTTTATAATAGTTATCGATGGAATTCAGTGTGTCACAATGCAGGACATGTGAACTTGCCAAAAGTACATTATTTCATGTCAATTAACAATATAGCCTATGTTTGCTATAGTCTGATTTCATGTTTTTTTTTTTTTTTTTTATGAATTGCACACAAATATTAACATTTAATTCAAACAATATTTACTCAACACTTGCTCAAAAATATTTGAATGTGCATTACCCATGCACTAAAAAAGTCAAGAGTATGTTTGTCATATCTTCGGGTAAAAAAGAAATCTAAACATCCTTAAAACTTTCCTAAAAATGAATAGTAAATAGTACAATTACTAACAGTATTTTTTTTTACTAAAAATGAAAGGTAACATTTGTTAGCATTAGTTATTATGAACTAACAATGAACAATACTTTATTGCATGTATTAATCTTAATGTTCATTTTAACATATACTATTACATTTTTTAAATTAAAACTTGTGTTAGATAACATTAGTTAATGCACTATGAACTAACATTAACTAACAATGAACAATTGTATTTTATTAACAAACATTAATAAATGCTGTAAAAAATATATTGTTCATTGTTTATGATACCTAATCTATAAACTAATGTTAACAAATGGAACCTTATTGTAAAGTGTTACCAAATTACAGTACTCGAGAAAGAGGAATGACAGATATCAAGTCTTGTTTTCAGAGAAATCTTAAAAAATGTGGTGGGGTTTATGCTTAAAACAAAAAAAATCAATTTGCCAGTGCGGTAAATTAAATAAACTTCCCTTTTAATTATTTTTTTTTTATGGCATTGGCAACATCTTTCTTGTTATAACCATAAACATTACATAATGTTATTAGTTTCACTGAAAAAAGTTGCATACCCTAATATTTCATTGGAACGCCTTTAGCTTTGATTACGGCATGCATCCATTGTGGCATTTTTTCAACAACCTTATGCAACGTCACAACATTTATTTCTATCCAGAGTTGCATTCATTTTTGGCTGAGATCTTGTGTTGATGACCGGAGAGTCAAACCAGTCCGTAAAGTAATCTCCAGCACATCCCAAATACTTTCAGTCGGGTTAAGGTCAGGACTCTGTGGTGGCCAATTCATGTGTTTCCTGAACCACTCTTTCACAATTTGAGCCCCATAAATCTTGGCATTGTAGTTCTGGAATATGCCCGTACCGTCAGGGAAGAAAATATCCATTGATGGGATAACCTGGTCAATCAGTCCTTTCAGGTGTTCAGCTGACTTCATTTTATTGCCTCACAACATTGCTGAGCCTAGATCATAACACTGCCTCCAGATGCTTGTACAGTGGGCACTATGCATGATGGGTGCATCACTTCATACGCTTCCCTTTTTACCCTGAAGCACCCATTGCTTTGGAATAGGATAAATCTCGACTCATCAGACCACATTACCTTTTTCCATTTCTCCACAGTCCAATCTTTATGCTCCCTGGCAAATTTAAGTATTTATTAGTTTTTTTTTTTCGATTAGTCTCACTAACAAATGGCTTTCTTGTTGCAACACAGCTGTTTAGTCCCAATCCTGTAAGTTCTCGTCGCATTGTGTGTGTAGAAATGCTGTTACTTTCACTATTAAACATAGCCGTGAGTTCTACCGTCGATTTTTTTATGTTGTGACTTCACCAAGTGTTTCACCAAGCTCCGATCACGATTATTCAAGACTTTTTTCTGACCACATATCTTCCACGAAGCTGATTGTTTACCACTATCTTTCCATGGTTTAATAATGCGTTGGACAGTTCTTAACCCAATTCCAGTGATTACAGCAATCTCCTTAGTTGTTTTCTTTGCTTGATGCAGGCCAAAAATGTGCCCCTTCTAAAACACAGGAACATCATTTCCACGACCACGGGTTATGTCTTCCGACATGATCGTTTAAGAAATGAGAAGCTACACAGTGCATCAGTTAGGGTTAAAATAATTGTTGCCAGCTGAAACATATTAATCACTGCAATAATGATTCATTCATAAGCTCTTGAGGATCTGCTTATTTAAATCCAAAATGCAAGTGTATAAAATTTAGACAAAAATATAAGACAAAAAATTATTTAAGAAAATTATTTTTTGCTGTGTAAAAGGCTGTTGGTAGATTTTGAAACTGACATAAAGAAGCTAACACGAGTTTTACTGTTATTGGCCAAGCAGGCACAGTTATTGGCTGATGCCGATAATCTCAAAAATGCCAAATATATTAAATTAAATTAATTTAAAATTAAAACTGTCCACTTTGTTGTTGTTGTTGTTGTTGTTGTTATTTTCTAGTTATACAGATTTTATTATTTTTGTTCTAAGGAAGTTTTGTATCTCTGTAGATGTAGCCTAACTCTGATTGCATATATTTTGTCCGGGTTGTTTTTGACCAGCATCCATCATTTTGAGGACACCAAACACACATGCAGGGAGAAAAATGTAAGTGTGAGCTTCTGGCTCTGTGCCAGCGCTCCTTTTCATATAGATCCTTTGTGTGTGTGCGTATGTGTATTGTCATATGAGTATGTGTGTGTGTGTCACAACACTTCTCCCCATTCAGAAGCAGTGAGCCTCATTGTAAGCAATGTTGCCATGCGTCTTGAAGAGGAACACGTTGGTTACATATGTAGTGTGGCCACGTGGTTTTGTCTGTGCAGTCATCGCAAGCTGCCTGATCGCCCGCCTACGTGAGACCAATCACAATGAGCTCTTCATGTGACCATGGAATGGGGGGTTGATGTGAGAGGGAACCTGTATTGAACAATATTACAACAGTGCCCCCTTGTGGTTGTGTTTTTGGCTTTGGAGAAATATGAAACGTTTATCCAAAGCGTGTTAAAGTGCATTCAATCTATGGATTTGATCAGTATTTGTATTTCCTGGTAATCTAACCCATGACCTTGCCATTACTTGTGCCATGCTGTTGCAGTTATCCAACATGTAATTCATATAACCTGATCATTTTTTCCTGCCTTAAGTAATGTCCAGCTCAAGCAAGGGACTGAACCTGCACCTGTTTTGTTCATAGAGTGTCCCAGGGATCAGGAGCAGATCTGTACATTTGATAGAAATTAGAGTCCTCTTTCAAACCACCAGCTGGAAATGTAGGATTTTTTTATGTAATAAACTGGTAACTACAAAGGTATTATGTTATAAATGTGGTTTATGAGGACATTTCTAGTGTCCTCATAATTCAAATCAATTAAAAAACATATTAAACTATGTTTTCTTAAAATGTAAAAATGTAGAAAGTTTTTGTGAGGGTTAGGTTTAGGGGAAGGGTTAAGGTTATGGGATAGAATCTATAGTTCATATAGTATAAAAATCATTATGTCTATGGAGAGTCCTCATAAAGATAGTCACACCAACGTGTGTGTGTGTGTGTGTGTGTGTGTGTGTGTGTGTGTGTGTGTGTGTGTGTGTGTGTGTGTGTGTGTGTGTGTGTGACCCCTGGTTTAACACCCAGAGAGTAGGTCGACAGTTGCCGTTTAAAAACAGATGGCAAATTCAAGGCTCGTTGGCAAGCGCCTTGCTTTTTTTTAAAGTAGGAACATTTTAGTTAATGACTTAATTAGCTATGCAAATTGTCAAATCGGTGTGTGGATATTGTTCGTTAGTCAAAAGGCCTACCTTAATGAATGAGAGTAATTAAGAAGCAGAGGGGTGAAAAGGACCGACAGTGACTCTGGTGTCTCAGCCAGACCCCTCACATGAGAGTCATTGCTCAAATAAACATAATCAGAACAGTAAAATAGCTGAATATGTGAGCGGGAGCCAATCCAAGAGTGTGAAGGGAACAAGAACTCTTACATCAGGGTACTGGAAGAAGAATTAATGGAAGCTAGAAAGGTAGAGAGCATAGGAACACCCACAACTGCTGGTCTAGGATCAAATTTCCCTCACCAAAATCCAACCATAATGTACTAGTGAGAAGGAGAGAGCTGATTCTAGATCAGTGGCTGTGTGCAACTTCATCCTACATTGTTTGTTGCCTGCATGTACAGGAGAAATGTCTTAATTTCTGTTTAAAGTTACTTTAAATAAATAAATAAAAATTGTTAACACATTATAAGGTTGTATATGATAACAGTAGTTACTACTCTGTAAAAAAAAAAAATGTTGATTCAGTTTATCATTATTATTTTTGCATGGGCTTTTTTTTTATTTAACTGACTTTTTCTCACAAAACTGAATGAATGTAGTTGTGAAAACTTAGCTGAACTTAAATTGAAGTTAAACACAACAACTTCACTTGTTTACTATACTTGAATGCCTGCCACTGTAAAGTTGGTGTTCAGTGAACCTAACTTTAATTGTCAAGTAAACCCTGCAAGTTTTACAATGGTCTCCTCTTGAGAGACACAGGCTACACACATAATAGTTTAATTCAGAGGCACATAGATGTCAACACTTGACACACAAACCTCATACAAACATCATTAAAGGTGCTGTAAGGGATTTGAGCCATTCCACATTCCCCCTCTTTCCAAAACCTCCCTCTCCAAAAATCCCAAATGAGCTTTACTGAGACCAACATCAAGCAAGAATGGTTCTAAAAACAAGATAATAATTACCTCAACTGACAACTGTTATGAGCAACATGGCATAAAAATGGCATTAAGCATTGATAATTCGCTGCAACTACAAAAAAAACTTTTGAGGTTGAGGTCAGATGTTGGATGTCTAACAATTGTTTTGCAATTTGCAATGAAAGCAAAAGCGAAATTCTGATTTTAGGCCCCTCCAGGTCTCCATCTGTTTTTAATTTAGGTTCACTTTCTTCCAGTGTTCAATCTCATGTAAGAAATCTTGGAATTACATTTGATTCATCACAACATTTTGAGAAACAAATCAGTACAGTGGTAAAGAGTAGTTTTTTTTCATCTGAGAAAAGTTGCGATATTAAAACAGTTTCTACCCCCGAAAGATTTGGAGACTGTAATACACACTCTCATAACATCACGTCTGGACTACTGTAATTCCCTATACCGTGGCCTGCCTCAAACTGCGATCTCTTGCCTGTAAATTGTCCAAAATGCTGCAGCATGACCAATGAGATATCTCACAACACTTATTTCAATCTTTCAGGGAGTAAGACATTTTTTTGCATACCTTTCCATGAAAAGAATTCGTTACAGCACCTTTAAGTAAAAGATGAGCTCTTAACATCACCACACAACTACACACAACAGCAGCACAAATAAAGTCTGCAAATAGCAAGAAAACAAGCCTACAACGCCAACCTCGTTATTTATTCATGCTGCAATGCATGCTGGGAGCTGGCAGGTCTTTTTTTGTTCAGACAACTTTGTTAAGCGAATTGAGATGACAAATACACTTAATTCAACTTAAGAAGAAGTTAATAGAATCACAACTTCATATGTTAAGTTGTCTGGACAATGTAGTGTGTCAACCCAAAAAAGCACCTTGATACAAAATTTGACAGTGTACATTTGTATTACATTTACATGTATGCAGTTGGTAGACACTTTTATCCAAAGTGACTTACAGTGCATACAAGGTATTCGATTTACCATGGGAAAGAAAACCATGATCTTGTCATTGCTTACGCCATGCTCCAACATTTGAAATACAGGAACCCTTAAAAAAAAATTCTTTGGATTCTAACTCACAACATTTTGAGCCATGGTCCAAGTGTTATGAATTAACTATTATCTATAGCATTTATTATTCTTTGTTAATAAATAGTCATTTATAAATATTTTTGTGTTCATTGTTGAATGCAATAACTCAAAATGACTGTTTGCGTAATACAATTGTATTGTTAAAATGTGTTAGTATATGTAAAAACTAAAATTAACTAATATTCATAAATGTTGTAAAACTATTTATTGTCAGTTCATTTTAACTCTTGCGTTATCCAGTAATAACATTTACTGTGCAACCTTATTGTAAAGTGTTACCCAAATTTTTACTTTAAATTAAAGTAATTTGTAATTTGTAAAGCATATTTATTAAAGTACATTATTATACCATCCGGAGATGGTAAGACCACTCCGTCCCCCGGTGGAGGGCCGGGAGGAGAATCTTTTGTTGAATTCATTTTATTTGCCACCACCCCTAGACGTGACTGCTGTACCCAAATTCTCAATAATAGAGCTCTTTCCTTTGTCTCTGAGTCACCTGGCCCGCAAATGCCGTTCTCACGGCACTCTGCCACCAGATCTCAACGGTCCCGACTCGGTTACGCAATTCAGTTTGCCAGGCCCCGCCCCCCTTCACAGGCGTCCGCTTTACTGCAGTACACGGCGAACATGCCAAATCCCTGCGTGCGGAAATCGCTACTGTTTTACTCAAAGACGCAATAGAGCCTGTCCCTCCAACCGAAATGAAGAAGGGTTTCTACAGCCCTTACTTCATTGTACCCAAGAAAGGCGGCGGCTTATTTTTTTCAACCCGGCTTTGCTTAAACTCCCGTTCAAAATGCTCACGCAAAAACACATCTTAACTTGCGTCCGGCATCTAGAATGGTTCGCAGCATTAGACCTGAAGGACGCGTACTTCCACATCTCAATTCTGCCTCAATACCGACCATTTCTACGGTTCGCGTTCGACGGCCAGGCATACCAGTACAAAGTCCTCCCCTTCGGCATGTCTCTGTCCCCTCACGTCTTCACGAAAGTCGCAGATGCAGCTCTTGCCCCGCTCCGAGAAGCTGGCATCCGCATACTCAATTACCTCGACAACTGGCTCATACTGGCCCACTCACGAGAGTTGCTATGCGCTCACAGAGACCAGGTGCTCAGGCACCTCAGCCGCCTGGGGCTTCACGTCAACCGAGAAAAGAGCAAGCTCACCCCGGTTCAGAGCATCTCTTTCCTCGGTATGGAGTTAGACTTAGTCTCAATGTCAGCACGCCTCACCAACGAGTGTGCGCAGTCGGTGCTGAAATGCCTCGCCAAGTACAGGCCAGGCACAACGGTCCCTTTAAAACTCTTCCAGAGGCTCCTGGGGCATATAGCACCTTCCGCGGCGGTCGCGCTGCTGGGGTTGATGCATATGAGACCGCTTCAGCACTGGCTTCAAACTCGAGTCCCGAGACGAGCATGGCACCACGGCACGCACCGTGTGATGATCACCCCCGCCTGCCGCCAGACATTCAAACCTTGGACAGACCTCTGCTTTCTACGGGTAGGAGTACCCTTGCAGCAGGTGTCCCGACACGTCCTGGTCACGACCGACGCCACCAGACTGGGAGAGGGGTCCCACTGCGCTGGCATATCAATTGCCTAGAGTTGCTGACTGTTTTCTTTGCCCTGCGGAAGTTCCTCCCATTAGTTCGTGACAAACATGTCCTAGTCAGGTCAGACAGCACCACCGTGGTAGCGTACATAAATCGCCAAGGCGGCGTACACTCCCGCCACATGTCGCGACTCGCCTGTCGTGTCCTCCTTTGGAGCCAGCAGCGACTCGCACTCACGTGCCACTCACGTCATGACAACGCTTGCCCAGCAGAGAGTGGAGGCTTCACCCCCAGTCGGTCCAGCTGAGTTGGGAACGATTCGGCAAGGCCCAGGTAGATCTGTTTGCCTCACGAGAGACCTCCCACTGCCCGCTCTGGTATGCCCGAACAGAGGCTCCCCTCGGGGCAGATGGACTGGCACACAGCTGACCCGCTGGGCTGGGCAAGTACGCATTTCCCCCAGTGAGCCTTCTAGCACAGGTGCTGTGCAAGGTCAGGGAGGACGAGGAACAAGTCACACTAGTGGCTCCCTATTGGCCCACCTGGGTCTGGTTCTCGGACCTCATACTCCTTGCAACAGCCCTTCCCTGGCAAATTCCCCTGAGGAAGGACCGCACCCAGACCTTTGGAACCTCCATGTCTGGCCCCTTGACGGGACGCAGAAGATCTAGCTGGTCTACCACCTGCCGTCGTAGACACGATCAACCAAGCCAGAGCCCCTTCTACCAGGCATCTCTACACCCTGAAGTGGCGCTTGTTCGCAAATTGGTGTTCTTCCCGGGCCGAAGACGGTGCGCAGTTACGTCAGTGCTCTTATTCCTGCAAGAGAGGCTGGAGGGGAGGCTGTCTGAAACTGGGTAAGACCCCCTTCCCTTGATGCATGTAAGGGCCCCGGCCATTTATTGCTCTATGCAAGAAACTTAGAGAGAAAAGAGGCCAAGCCAGGCTCATTCCGACAACTTTTTTGGGGCATTGGGGAAGGGTACGTGCAGTCTGAAACAGCTGGTCGCCTATGCACGTAAAATACCTGCCCGCTCCTGTGTTAGCAGAACGCGTACACGGCTCAGCGCATGGCATGATTTAAATTGGACCCCTAGTGTCGCTTCTCCAACACAACGTCGAGAGAGCGACAGACGGGGAACGTATAGGTTACAGGGGAACGAGACGTTGTGTCCTCCCGGCCACGTCGCTGAGTCGAGCCACTGTAGTGGCCGGACCATTTCCGGCTCCTCAGAAAAATCCTGAATGAACTCATAGTATGTCCTCGCCTTTATACCCGTATGTCCGGGGCGGGGTATGCAAATACTATCTGCCAACTTCTCATTGGCCTTTTTTCATAGATCAGAGGCATATTCGGCCCTCAAGAGAGACCCCTAGTGTCGATTCTCCGACACAACGTCTCGTTCCCTCCATCAGGGAACGGAGGTTACATCCGTAACCTAGACGTTCATTGTTAGTTTATGTTAATTCATATTGCATTAACTTATGTTAATATGAAAAAAATGTATTAGTATAGGATGAAAGAAACATTAATCATGATTAATAAGTGCTGTAAAAGTATTGTTCACTGTTAATTCATGTTAACTAATGTAATTATCTAATGTTAACAAATACAATCTTATTGTATTGTTATTACATCCATATTCAAATTTAAATCAGTATGCAACAATCCTCTCAAAACTAGCTAATAATGACTTTGGTAAAACTAAATTCCCAGACACATCTCATGAACTTGTGAAGTTCTCTCCAATGGATTTTATAACAACTTCCAAATATTTTTCAAGTGTTGGCTTAGCTGCATAAAGAGAAATAGGATGCTCCTTTGCTCCCGTTTTAGTGAGTGACTTAACCTCCAGTGTGCTGTCTGTCTGCACTGGTCTCAGAACAGTTCAAAATGCAACTTATTTTCATCTTAACTCCATATAAAGCCAATGAAAGCAACAGGTTTCAGCTTTTGGATAAACCTATTGATTTTCAATGTGATTATGCACAGTAAATATTGGATTTGTAAGGAAAAAATGCACTGAAGTACACATTAGTGTACATTGTGTTTAGCAGCATGGCGATTTGTGATAAATTGCAAAAAAAAAAAAAATGACATATCATATTAAATTAGAGACTTTTGACTTCGATGTAAAAACGTAATTAGGTTTCTTACTAGATTTAGTTTTGTTGGTGTGAACTCTGCTGTGATCGACGTCATGTTGTCTTGTCACATGACTCCGTACATCAAAGGTTTAACCTTTTACTGACAGCACAGAATCTCTTGAATTGAGATCAGTCAGTTTAAATTATTTAAATTATGCTGTGCGTATATATCAAAGCCAAAATACAAAGTCCACACATGTGTACGTGGGGTCGCACAAGGTTAAGGATTTTATTGCGCTAACACAATACACTCTCTCTCTCTCTCTCTCTCTATCTCACTCACACACACACACGCATGCTTGGAATTGAGATCAGATAGCCCTTTCTTTTAACACTGACCAACATGGTTAGTATTGACTGATATAAGTCTGGGTCTGGCTGCTCCACAGTAATTACATTATCTGGTTTCTCTCATAGGTTGTTTATTCTTCTTCTGTTAAAAGGAAGTTTGAAGCATGTGTCAGACTCTTCAATTGTGTGTTCATATTGAATGTATAACTGTATCTGTTACTGCAGGATGTGATGGTGGTAGGTGAGCCCACCCTGATGGGCGGAGAGTTTGGCGATGAGGATGAGCGTCTGATCACACGGCTGGAAAACACGCAATATGATGCCACCAACGGCCTCGACGATGATGACGACTTCACGAGCTCGCCAGCGCTTGGCAACAACAGCCCCTGGAACAGCAAGCCGCCCACAGGGCAGGACAGCAAGCCTGAGAGTACGGCCTCTCAGCCTTCACAGTAGGAGACAAAACAAGCAATGCCCCTTTAAACCACCTGGGCGGCTCTTTCTCTCTGACCTCACTTTTTACCGTCGATGATGTAAATCCCATGTCATGGTGTTAATGATGTCATCCATTTTCACCAGAAACTGATGATTCCACTCCATATTTTGGGTGACACTTAAGAAAACTGACCAAATGCTGGCAGCAATATTTGCTCACTGGATTCTTTTTTAATTAATCTAGCTAGGTTGAAAAGCAGCTAAAGAAATTAGACTATTTGGTGGACTTGACTTTAGCAAAGCTGAATTCATTTAAAGAGCATTCTGCATTAAGAGGTGAGACCTGAATTTTCGACAACTTTAGCCCAAAAATAAAGGTAAAAACTACTGTCTGTCTTGCAGTTGACCACACATCTCCATATCGCTGAAAAGATCCTTGTGTTCGTTGTCCTCTCACTTGGGACTGGAACTGCAAAGGCATTCACTGAGACCAAGCCCTGAACATTTGCGTTTTTATTGGAGATTTGTTTGGCTGTTGCATTTTTCCCTCTGTTTTAAATTAAAGGCGAACCGTGTTGCATTCCTTCAACACAACAGACTGTATTAACAAAGACAGCTTTCGTCTTTGGCTTCCAAAGAAGAAACAAAAACATTTACAGATTGTAGTTTCATTCAAAACATTCCTATTTTATTTCTAAGTGAATATGTGTTATTTTATTAATTTGTTATTATTCTGTGTTCTCCTTGTACTGTACCATTACCACAAAGGAGTTCCTTTTTGATGGACAGGCATATATAAAAAGCAAATTTGTCTTTCACCCTGTAATGAGTATGTTCATACTGGAATATGAGATGATTCTGCATGACATTTTGAAATCAGTAAGATGTTTGTTTATTTCAGACATTTGAGACCATGTTGGGCTTTGGGCTTTGGTTTTTGGTTTGAAAGCAGAGTAACCAGGGTTAAGTGACTTCAGGTCCTCAGAACCTGATGGAAAAGACAGCTGTTTGGAACAACTTGTAGTTTGCTATGTTTTTTTTTTTGGTTCCAAAATGATGGATTAAATGCTCAGGAATGAACACTGCATTATGAAATGAAACAGTTAGTAATAGGTCACAGAAAAATCAGACCACACATTTTCATTTGATTAGCTTATGGGTTTAAATAACATTAATTATGTCTATCTTTTTGCTAGTTTTAATATTTATTAAAACAATATTTTTTAAACAAACAAAAAAAAAATGCAGTGCCCTTATTTTGCAACATAGTCAGTCAGTTTCATACAGCTTTATGTCCATTCCTTAGTTAAATACACACTTAATTGTTTGATAAGTTCCTCTTGTTTTCATATATGAGGAACTGGTATCTTAATTGATTCACTGGACTTGAAAAGTGTTTGGAAGTCCCTTTAAGAGTTTTAGTGTGCTTTAATGGAAGGGGGATTGTGAAGTTGATAATGAAGATGATAATGATGATGATGGTGACAAACAGCCAAATTATTTTTTTACATTTTTTTTCTGTACTTAATCATTACAAAATGTATTAACTGAACTTCATCTCAACTGAACTATTTCCAAAATTACTAACAAAATGAAAGACACAATCTCAGTCACCCACTGTTTGAACCTTGTATTATTGGAACTCTGCACAGTTTGTAAAATATTTAGCAGAGTTTTTTTTTGTGAGTCATATACAAAGTCTTGTGTGTATGCTTTGACATTTTGTGTGCCAATAAATTGTGCTTACAGAAATTTTTGCCTTGATTTTTCTGACCCGTGTCCATTCATGCATAAATAAATACAAGACTTTGCTTGACAAAGGCTTATTTATTGGTGTCTCCTAATTTTAGAAATACCACTGCAGAACATATCTGTACCTGTAACCCATATAATGTGTTTTGTCACAAGACAATTAATCCACTGCACTTTCAATGGTATCACTGGCGCCACCATGTGTTCAAAATTATGATACTTTACTAAGCGTTAAATGAATTTTCCGGGTTCAATACAAGTTAAGCTCAATCGACAGCATTTGTGGCATAATATTGATTACCACAAAAATGTATCTTGACCTTGTAACGGTCACTTACAGGGATTACGGTAATTATGGGATGTGATACAGTTGCGCATAGAGAGCGCTGACAGGGAGAACGTAAGAGAAGGTTTGTAAAGTGGAGGATGTGAGGAGATAGTTGCTCTCAACTTGTATTTCTTTTTGTTTCCCTTTTATTTTTTGTGACTAAGTTGGATGTTATACGCTTCCCCACTCGCCTTCATGTATGTGGAGGAGGTAGCACTCTTTTTTTGGACATTTTATTAAATGCAGGTTGAAATGCTAACACCTGTTTGTCTCATGTGTCTCCTTCTCGCGTGAGTTATATCTATTTTCCCTCCTTGAGACACCTATAACATCCAGCCTCCGTTACAACTTGCCCCTGCTTTTCTCTTATAATAATAATAATAAAAAAAAAAAAACATTGGTTCCATTGATGCACTTTCAATGGAAGTGAATGGGGGCCAATCCATAAGCATTCAAACACTCGCTGTTTGAAAGTATAGCCACAAGACGTAAACAATATGTATGTTAAAGTGATTTAAGTGTGATACAATCACTGACTATCCTTTTCTGTGTAAAGATATAGCCAATTACAACGTCGTTTTGCCATGACGATGTAATGTCAACAAACTTTAAAACTCAAAAATGACTGTAAAAAATACTATTTAAAACTTACAGCTCAAACAATACATGACTTTTAACAGAATAATGAATGTAAGTGCTTTTATAAAATTATAAGCTTCACATTTGCACCTTTAAACCCTCCAAAAACTGTCCACATTCACTTTTTAAAGAAAAGGAGGAACTAGTAGAAATGAGTTTTTGTGGTAATCAACATTATGCCACACATTCTGTGGACAGAGCTTAACTTGTATCATTTTAAATTAATAAATTACAAATATTATTTATAATATAATAAAAACGAAATGACACACCTTAAAGATAATGCAGTTTATGTTAATATAAGTCCTGTTATAATCTCTCTATACAATTTCTGCATACATTATTTATTGCATTCGTTTGATTTACGCTTGATTTGTTTATCAATATCACGTGTGCGATGCGATGACGTCACGGCGAAGATGGCGGATTCGCTGGGGGTGTCAGATGAAAAAGACCCCGAAAACGACGACTACATAGGGGTAAAATTTTCCTGGACTGGCGCTGCGAGGTCGAAGAAGGCAAATATATCTAGCTTGGCTGCGGACACGACAGAAACCCTGGGATTCTTCGAGGAACCCGATGTTAAAGACGAACAGCAGGAGCATTCAGGTGGGCTCGAGCATCTATCACCTGACCTTCGCCCTCAGGTTCCAACGTGGCTTTAGTTTGCATGAGCTTTTACCAAAGCGATTGCTAATGTGTTTAATGTGTCCAAAACTAGTTTAAAGTAAAAAAAAAAAAAAAAATGTAGTCAATAGCTTCAAAGACCTACCTGCTAAACAGCACATAACCCAGTTTTATATAATTATAGGCTATCAGTTGTGTTCAGTTTGTGAATAACAGTTTACAGGACCCAGATATTTTCTTTCTTTCTTTCTTTCTTTCTTTCTTTCTCAATCAAATATAATAGCTGTACATCTAAAACAAAGGCACAAACTTGCATAAAGATGTTGGGTACCCTGTCCCCCATGTTGTCCTGGATGCTATATCATATCTTCTATAACAAGTAAATTCCCTCATCTAGACCTCTTTACCGAGATTTTGCAGGACTTCTTGCCAGTTTTTTTTTTTATATATATATATATATATAAATATAAATAACTGGCCTTTACAAGTATTAAAATCTCGTAATTTTAAAACCGAAATACTGAAGCCACAGTGGTTGATCACTATTATTCAATGGTGACCTCAATATGTTGGATGTTGCTTTTCTCTTTCACACAGATATGGATGAGTCTGATGAGCCGTCTTTGTTGAGGTTCATGTGTGCAGAGCTGACCAGGGGCTACTTCCTGGAACACAATGAAGCTAAGTACACTGAGCGGAGAGAGAGAGTGTACACGTGCATGAGGATCCCCAGAGAACTGGAAAGGGTAGGTCTCACACAATGCTCTACTTCTTTCAGGCTGTGAGCTGACAACTATAAGTACGCCATTTGTAGAGCAACCCAAACACAGCTACATTGGTTCAACCTTCTTTTTGTCCAGCCAATGGTAGGAAGTGGGAATGTTGAAAAGCCTTAACAAGAGTTTTGTAGGGTTTATTGCCACTAGATGGAGGCATTGGCTTGTGCTTAAGTTGGCAAAGCATTGTTTTACTTAAGTATCCATCCATATAAGCTTATTAAGATGAAAACGTTTCATATAGTGGGGAGTATGTCTGTCTGATTTCATGCAGTGGCTTGTGAATTTTCCCAGCTGTTGCGGAGCAGTTCACAATCATTAGACCCTATCGGAAATGTATGACAAACTATCACTAAAGATCAACTGTTGATGATGATGGTATTGTTTTGATGAAATATGACAATGTTTACTTTTAATTGTTTATATTGTAATATGTTGTAGATTATTGTAGGAGTGTACATTTTAATTCCCATATTTGTTTGAATGAGCAGCTGGAAGCGCTTTAATGTGCCTTTTAAAGTGAAAAGTTCCACACTATGAATCAAATCAACCCCCCCAACCATAAAGTGTATTTAAAATGTAATTTAATTTTGACTCTTGTAGTCTCTAATAACACTTATTAAGCATTTGAGCACTGAAGACACAAGTATGGTGTGCCATACATTCTTAATTGGAGACAGGTCAGGACTGCAGGCAGGCCAATTTAGCACCCACCTTTCTACTTGCACAGCAATGCACTTGTAATCCATTGTAATCTGGGCATCCTGCTGGAAAATGCAGGGACGTCCCTGGAAAAGATTGTGCTGGATGGCAGTATATGTTACTCCAACATTTTTACATATTGGTCTGCATTCATGGTGTTCTCGCAAATGTGTCCGTTACCCATGCCATAGGCACTGACACACCCCTGGCCCATACGAACACTGGTGTTTGGACCTGACGCTAATAACAGTTCGGATGGTCCTTTTTCTCCTTTGGCCCGGATAACATGCTGTTTTTTTATTTTTATTTTTTTAAACTATTTGAAATGTGGACTCTTCAGACCAAAAAACACTTCTTCTTTCCATTGAAGATGAGACCGAAACCAGAGAAGTCGGCAGCTTATATATGTGGAAAACATGTCTTGTGTATTTTAAACTTGAATATATCCTTCCCTGTTCTCTTACGAGAGGTTCTCTCGTATTGCGTAAGCTAGCTTACGCTACGGGAAAGATTCATCTTTTCTGAGATATTGAAGCCAAAAAATTATCCTTAATTTTGTATCCATTGTCAACGCAGTGCGGCAGCTGCAGACCTTGAGCGGGCTAGCTAGCGAGCTCATTAGTTGCTCTGCGGCAACTGCTGCAGCCTATAGACGAGCTTGGGCGAACTCGCATCCAATGAGAGGCGCCCGCGCGCTCACTGCATCAAAGCCCGCCAAAAAGGGCGTGACTAGAGTGCATATAAGCGTAGTTCGTAGGCTGGAACCCTGATTTTCATCTCTTCAGCGAAGCCGCGTCGCCGTTCGAGGGGCATCTAGCAAGCGTGGACGTATCCTTTTTTAGAGCAAGCTAAGTTCCTCAGCGAACTTCACAAAAGAGTATCGAGCGTCTTTTTAAAGATGCCTCGCACTTCCTGCGGCTCATGCCGCGCTCCTCTCAGCGCCGGAGACCGACACATCATCTGCGCTCTCTGCCTGGGACTGGGGCATGCAGAGCTTGCCCTCGCTGACGGCGGATGCGACCTCTGCGAGGAGCTTACGATGTCGACCCTGCGGGCTCGACTCAAAGTATGCAAAACCGGAGCTGCCGCGCCGCCTTCTATTTCGCCGCGCCGGAAGAAGCGCCGCTCCCAAAGGCTGCCGGAACCGGTTTTAGAAGCGACTGTCTCGCCGGAGCCCCTCCCTCGAGCATCGCGTTCACCCTCCCCGCCCTCGGACGCCGCGAGTTGCCGCCGAGCGTCGCGACTGCTGCCACCTCGGAGAGCGAGGCGGAGGACAAAGGCTGCTGTTCCATCATGGCTTCGGACAGCGAGGAGTGGTCACAAGCCTCCTCAACGGCCCAGGAATCCAGCAGGACCCGCGCCGAGTCGGCGGGGAACTGATACGCCTCCACACAGGCCTTCGACCGCCTCGGGCTCGAGTGGTCACCGCCCCTGAGCAGGCTCCCAACAGACTCGACGGCTGTTTTCTTCAAAGCCGCCACCGCTGGCGCCAGCGTCCGGCCGCCCCTTCCTGCCGGAACTCCACGCCGAGCTCTCCAAATCGTGGAACGCGCTCTCTCGGCCAGGACTCGATCCCACGCCTCCACCGCCTCGCTTCAGTGGACGGCGCCGCCAGAAGGGCTACTCTTCCATCCCCCGGTCGAGGATTCGGTAGCAGCACACCTTTGCCCGCCCTCCGCGAGATGGCGGTCTAAACCAGTGCTCCCGCCTAAGGCCTGCAGAACTACTTCCGCCTGTGTTGGCCGCGCCTGTTCCGCCGCCGGCCAAGCCGCATCTGCTCTGCATTCCATGGCCGTCTTGCAGATCCTCCAAGCGGACCTTCTTCGGGAGTGGGATGAGAGAGGCAGGCACCCAGAGGCTGTTACAGATCTAAGGAGCTGACGGACCTCGCCCTTCGCGCCACCAAAGCTGCAGCCCAAGCTACAGGGAAGTGCATGGCCTCGCTGACTGTAACCGAGAGACACCTGTGGCTAACGCTAGCCGACATGGGAGAAACTGAGCGCTCCACGTTCCTCAACGCGCCGCTCTCTCCGGTTCCGCGGTAAGTGGCATTGTTGACCGTTTTTCGGAAGTCCAGAAAGCCACCCAAGCCATGAATCTCTTCCTGCCTCGCCGCGCTAGCTCCTCTGCAGGCCGCCAGCCTCCTGCACGAGCATCTTCACAGCGCCCTGCTCAACAAAGCCAGACTTCCCAGCGCCGACAGGGCGGCCGCCCCAGATCGCGCTCAGACAGCCGCCGTAGACCACCGCCCCCCCCCGCGGGCCTCGGCCTAAGATTGCGCCGAAACCTGAACAACCGAAGTCCTCCTAGCTTTGTTGAACAAACGACGGCTCAGTCCCGCCGCGGCCGGACCACCGTCAAAGCTTCGCCCCCTGTCAGTCCCCTTCTCTCAGGCTACTGCAGTGGTGAATTTAGCAGCCAACAAGCTGGTGACACTGCCCGCTTGCCTGCACTCAAACGCCGTTTTCACGGCAACCCAAATAAATCTTGTAAAGAGCAAACATGCCTTATGTGTAGAAAATGTGCCCACAACCCTGTGTTCGCCCCTACACACAAGCATAACACATCCCGTGCCCCTATCAGAGCACGCTCTCATAAAGCTGATTACTGAACCGCTCGAAGCGCCAGAGTCAATGAAGGCGCTCACAAATGCGTGCGCGCGCCCATTCTCTGGCCGCTCTGTCACACGACCAGCCCTATGTGTGGAAAACGTGCCCACAATCCAGTGTTCACTTCTGCACACAAGCACTGCATGTCTCGTGTCCCCACCAGAGCACGCTCACATAAAGCGGTTACGAACCGCTCAAGCGCTAGAGTCAATAAATGTGCCCACGAATACGTGCGCGCGCCCATTCTCTGCCCGCTCTGTTACACGGCCAGCAAACATTCCTCTGTGTGTAAGTCCCGTGCCCATGACTATGCTTGCGCATCACGTAACAGATGTGACTCTTTCCCCATTCATTCCAATCGGGAAGTCACTCACAAAACAGCCTGTTCATGCTGTCTGCGAGCAATCGTGCATAAACACACTAAACGCGCTCACACATTTTGTTCAGAGCTCTGTGTGCGGCAGTCAGAGCAAATTGGCCATTCACCCTCTAGCGTTACGCTTCAAAGCGTGGGAAGCTATTCCAGGGATATCCAAGTAGGTGTTAAGCACAATACAACAGTGCTATTTGCTACAGTTAGATCGCCGCCCTCCTCGCTTCAGAGCGCGGCTCGAAACCACTGTGAACACGGAAGCAGCGTGCATGCTTCACTCTAAAAAATAAAACATTGGGTCAACAAAAAAAAAATATGTTAACCGTTTCCACTAGAATTTCTAAGTTAAGACTGCTGGCAGAATTACATTAATTCAAAGCAAAGTATGGTGAATTACCTTTTAGGCCACAATAAAACACATTTTTAAGTAACATGAACTTAAAACATTATGTTGAATCAACTTAATTACTTGCATTCATGTTGAAAATTATTACGTTCATGTTACTTAAAAATGTGTTTTATTGTGGCCTAAAATCTTCTTCACCTTACTTAAAACATTATGTTGAATCAACTTACTTAATAATTTTCAACATGAATGCAAGTAATTAAGGTGAAGAAGATTAGTCCACAATAAAACACATTTCTGAACTGAGGCTAAGTTTTTATCAACTTATGTTAAATAAGAAACATAAGTTGATTTTATCTCTTATGTTAAATAAGAGATTTTGATTTTGGAGAGTGAACGCTGGCGTGACTGTCGCCGCTACTCACCGGCAGAACTTTGGCATACATTTTGACAATACCAGCGAATTTTCAGACAGATAGTGCTTCAATCTGATCAAATTGAATCATTATATCGCCTGTACAACATTGGTTGCTACTTATGACCAGTAACTGTTGGATTAACACTCTTCTGTGATCCCGACTGCGTCCTAACATCTTCACCGCTGCTGCTTACCTGAGGATCTGCTTACCTGAGGATGACGTGGATTCGCCGGTCGGTTTTCTGGCTCGTGCTTGGCTGGCTTCTGGTGTCTCTTGCCCACCTGCAAGTTGACGCTCTGTTCCAGTACTCTGTTGCTGAGCTTTTGAAGCTCCGACGCCATGTTGATGTCCTCCAGCCCCCATCTGGTTGCTCCATTCCATCGGACATCTTTTTCCAGCCGAACCGGAGATATATTCATCGTGGACCGCGCGGTAAGCGCTTTTACAAGAATTCTTATTCTTCCATTCCAACTTGGTTTTCCACACGCCGTCGTTCTCGCAACCCCAGCCGAGGTGCTAATCACAGTAGTCTGGCTAGTCTCCCTAAAGTGGCTAACTCTGCCTATAAAAGTAGCTCTGCCACCGTGAACTTTGGTCTCTTGAACACTCGCTCTCTCAACAACAAGGGTCCACTAATCAGAGATGTCATTATGGACTATAATCTTGACTTTTTATGTTTGACTGAGACCTGGCAGCTGACTAATGATTTTATTCCCCTTAACGCGTCTGCCCCGCCGGGTTTGTTTACAATTGCCAGCCCCGTGCTTCTGGACGTGGCGGAGGTCTCGCATTGTTTCATCGTGAGACCTGGAAAGTTTTGCCGATTCCTGTTTCTCCTCTATTTTCATCGTTTGAGTACTCTGCCTCACTGTTGCCCGGACCCTCGCCCACAGTTGTGGTCACTGTTTACCGTCCCCCAAAATATAACAAAGCTTTTCTAAATGACTTTTCTCAGCTTTTCACTCATCTTTCAACTCTATCTCATAACTTAATCATCCTGGGTGATTTTAATATTCATATGGATAATATCAGTTCTCCGCTCTCCAGAGAATTTTCATCTTGCCTGGAAAGCCTCGGTCTGCATTTATATATCGACTC
This sequence comes from Xyrauchen texanus, assembly GCF_025860055.1. Taxonomy (NCBI): domain Eukaryota; kingdom Metazoa; phylum Chordata; class Actinopteri; order Cypriniformes; family Catostomidae; genus Xyrauchen; species Xyrauchen texanus. The sequence continues at coordinate 14,708,737 of NC_068294.1, forward strand.
TCCAACTCATTGTGGGGGCATATACTGGATTTAGTCTGTTGTTCCGGTGTCATCCCTCTGCCTGTAAAACTCACTCTGTTGCCTTTTCCGACCATATGCTTATTACTTTTAAGATCACCCTTCCGCTATCTAAACTGACTCTTCCTCGCACCATTTCTTTCAGGAATATCAAGGACATTAACACTGTCACCTTTGCATCTGATATCAATAATTTTCCAAGTGTACCTGCCTGCTGTTCACCTGATGAATTAGTTTCCCACTATAACAAACACCTTCACACTCTCTTGGACACTCATGCTCCTATGAGATTCAGATCAGTCTCCTTCAACCGTTCAGCACCCTGGTTCACTCCCGCCCTACGCCTTCTGAAATCCCAGGGCCGTCAGCTGGAGCGTCTTGCTAACAGAACTGGACTCACCATTCATAAAAATATGTACATGGAACATGTCAATTTGTATAAGGATTCTCTCTCTTCAGCTAAATCTGCTTATTACTCACACTTAATCCACTCTAATCATCATAATTCTAAAACTCTGTTCTCCCTCCTCACCTCCATTACAAAACCTCCTGATTCTCTTCCTTACCATATGCAATCTCAAGACTTTTGCAATAAACTTATGTCCTTTTTTGTTTCCAAAATTACAGACATCCATAAAGACCTGACCTCATCTGGAGCTGCTGCTTCTGGAGGCAACTTTAACACCCCTTATCCATTCCCAACTACTACTTTTTCAAGTTTCGACCTTCCCTCTGTTCAAGCCATTTCGGACATTATTCATAAATCTAAACCCTCCACATGTCAGCTCGACCCACTTCCCACCAGCCTGGTTAAATCCTGCTGCTCTTCACTTGCCCCTCTCATCACTGAGATTATTCACTCCTCCCTAAGCTCTGGTTCAGTCCCCCCTTCACTCAAAATTGCCTCGGTCACACCCATTCTGAAAAAACCTGGTCTGGACCCCACTAATTTTAGCAATCTCCGTCCCATATCTAATTTACCCTTCATATCCAAAATCCTGGAAAAAACAGTTGCTTTTCAACTACATACTCACCTCATGTCGAATAGCATCTATGAGCAGTTTCAATCTGGCTTCCGTCCCCTTCACAGCACTGAAACCGCACTCATCAAAATTTCAGATGACCTTCTTATGGCTTCTGATTCTGGGTTACTTTCAATTCTCATTCTTCTGGATCTCACAGCAGCTTTTGATACCATTTCTCATCCCACCCTTCTCAGTCGATTATCATCTATTGGTATCACCCACACTCCCATAGCCTGGTTTACTTCATACATCTCTGATCGCACACAGTTCATACAACTAAAAACCCAGAAATCCGTTACCTTCCCGTCTCCGCCGGAGTGCCCCAAGGCTCTGTATTGGGGCCTCTCCTTTTTATCATATACATCCTCCCTCTTGGTCACATCCTCCGTAAACATAACATTAAATTTCATTGCTACGCGGACGACACCCAGCTCTACCTCTCTACTAAACCATCTTCTTTACTCCCGCCAACCTCTCTTACCCTCTGTCTCCAAGAAATTCACTCTTGGTTTTCATCCAACTTTCTCAAACTGAACAGTTCAAAAACCGAAGTCCTCCTGGTGGGCACACCTCATACCCTCTCTAAAGCTAATAAAGTTTCCATTACCATTGATAACTCAACTATCCTTCCCTCCCCTCAGGTTAAGAGTCTGGGTGTCGTCCTTGACAGCACTTTATCCTTCCACTCTCACATTAACAGCATCACCCGGTCAGCCTATTTCCACCTGCGTAACATTTCCCGCCTCCGTCCCTCTCTTACTCCAAAAACCACCGCCATCCTGGTTCACAGTCTTATCACATCTCGGTTAGATTACTGCAACTCACTCCTGTTTGGCCTCCCTAATAAGTCGCTCCAGAAGCTGCAGCTCCTACAGAACTCTGCTGCACGCCTGATTACTCAGACCCCTATTTTTCATCATATCACTCCCGTCTTGCAACAACTTCACTGGCTTCCTGTCAAACAGAGGATCATCTTTAAAATACTTCTCATTACTTACAAAGCAGTTCATAACATGGCTCCTCTATATATCTCAGATCTTCTCCATTTAAACATCCCTACTCGTTCACTCCGGTCATCTCACACCTGCCATCTTTCTGTTCCCCCTGCTCGTCTTGTCACAATGGGGAACAGGGCGTTTAGTCGCTCTGCTCCCCATCTTTGGAATTCCCTCCCTCCAGATCTTCGTACCATCAACTCATTTAATCTTTTCAAATCCAAACTCAAAACTCACTTGTTTAGACAATCATATTCCGCCTGACCCATATCACCTCAATGTTGTTTTGCCAATTTTATTGTTTACTGTTTTAATGGTTTTTATCTGTTTTGTACAGTGTCCTTGGGTGTCCTGATAAGGCGCTTTAAATAAAATGTATTATTATTATTATTAACTTAGCCTCCTGCGAAACACAGGCTATCGCAATGCAATGCCTCCTGAAGACATTTGGGTCTTTGATCAAGAGAGTTGGAGATTTTTGATGGGACAATAAGGACTTCAGAGAGGAATTACATTTTTTAAATATAAACAGACAACATTAATGATCACTTTTTCCCACATGATATTCAGGCTTACCATGTGCTGTGTCTGCTCTTCTGTCATGACCTTGAGAAAACTTCTTTAGCCAAGCTGAGCTGGAATCCCCGTAGCTACAGAGCCTTGCTGTCTCTGTGAAGCAAGAAGCAGTTAAAATCAAATGATTACAACACAATCTGAGGAACATAAGGATGGTGTGTGTGTTTGTTTGTTTGTTTGTTTGTTTTAGGATGCCTGAGGGAAAACAGCAAGATGACAAACACCTTCTGAAAGGTTGCTATAGTAGGTTTATTTAGAGGCATGAGGGGGCTGTCAAAACCTGGCAACTGAACAGCAAAAAGAACAGAAATTCAGATTGTTTAAATTAACAGTAGCACTAAATCCTTAAAGGGATAGTTCACCCCAAAATGTAAATTCTGTCAGTAATTACTCTACCTCATGTTGTTCCAACCCCGTTAGACTTTCGTTCTTCAGAACACAAATTAAGATATTTGTGATTAAATCTGAGAGCTGGATCACTCCTCCATAGGCTTCTAAGAGATTGAAACTTGCCAGCCCAGAAAAGTCATTAAAGACATCGTTAAAATAGTCCAAGTGACTACAGTGACTCAACCTTAAATTTATTAAGTGATGAGAATACTTATTGAGCGCAAAAAATCAAACAAAAATAACGACTTTATTCAAGTATTCATTTCCTTCTCTGTCGGCTTCGAGATTTCACGTAGTGTAACAGCGTAGAAGTGCAGTAGATAGACAGTAAAAGAAAGCTCGGCACACAGACTGTAGGCCTACTGAAGGCCCTTGCACTGAGTCCGACATTTTCGTAGCCTATACGTTTTTTCAGATTCGTAATTCGGTGGCTCTGAATTGTCAAAACACCACTCAAACACCATTCAAACTGCTATCTACAGATACGAAAAACGTAGAAAATCGAACCCGATCCAATTTTTTTTAACGAGGGACTAAAGTTTCGGCGGTAGTGTGCAAGTGTGATTGACATAACATCGTATTTATTTTTTAACGTGCAAAAATTTCAGCCGCGAATTTTGGACTCAGTGTGCAAGGGCCTTTAAGGACTTCCAGATTTCGGTATTCGGTTACAGTAGGCTATCATCACAAACAGAATCCTGAGCGATTGCAAATATGTGTATTAATTAAGCATAAAATTACTTACCATTCACCACGCGCTTCAATGCGTTTCAGCTGTAGTCACTCGTCTGGCCTTGAACATGCGCGCACATGCGGTAAACTGTGGGCCGTTTACACGTCATCAAATTGTATTTTACATTAACAGAACTTAAATTTAAATTATTTTTTATTAACTGAAAATGTTAAACTCTGACAACTCATGATTGTATATTTAATCAATAGGCACAATTTGTGTGTCATCCAAGCTCAATAAGATAACAATTACAAGTAAAAACTGTAACAGTATCTCAGAACTTGATTTTTTATTTCACAACAATATATATAAGTAATGACTAAAGGTCCTCTGAATTAGTTTTTAGAGTGTTCGTTCAGAAATAGCAAGCCTTCTGTGCAAAAGGGCCATAGAGAAAGTGCCACCCTCTCTGAGCGAGTCGGGGCTTTACAGCCGTTATTTTCTTGTTCCCAAGAAAGACGGCAGCCTCAGACCCATATTAGATCTCAGGGTTTTGAACAAGGTGCTTGCAAAAAGACCGTTCAAAATGCTTACAATCAGGAAACTCCTCGCGCATGTGCGCCAGGGGACTGGTTTATTTCTCTCGATCTGAAAGATGCATACTTTCAGATTCAGATAAATCCCCATCACAGGCCATTCTTGAGATTCGCCTTCGACGGCCAGGTTTATCAATACACCTTCCTTCCGTTCGGCCTGTCCTTAGCACCCCGTACTTTCACGAAGTGCATGGATGCGGCGCTCGCACCCCTGCGGAGTCAGGGTTTGCAAATTCTGAACTATTTGGACGACTGGCTGATTATGGCTCAGTCACATATGGAGCTTCTGTCTCACAGAGCAGTTCTCCTCAGCCATCTGAACAGTTTGGGTCTTGCAGTCAATTGGACCAAGAGCTCACTACAGCCCAGTCAGACAGTTTCCTTCCTTGGGATAGAACTAGACTCCGTGGCAATGACGGCTCGCTTATCTACACAGCGCGCGCGCCGTGTTCAGCGACTAGCGGCATCTTTTCAGATGAACAGCCTCACGCCTCTGAAGAAATTCCAGAGAGTGCTAGGTTACATGGCCTCAGCCGCAGCAGTACTTCAGCTGGGTTTACTGCACATGCGCCTGCTTCAGCATTGGCTAAGCACCCGCGTGTCTCGCCGGGCTTGGGCCACAGGCCGCCAGCCCATCAAGGTGACTCAGACTTGTATTTCAGCTCTGCAGCCTTGGACAGTGGCCGAGTGGTATCAGCGAGGAGTGACAATGGGAGCTGTATCTCGCCGAAAAGTCATCTCGACAGACGCGTCCATCACGGGTTGGGGCGCAGTCTGCGAGGGCTCTCCGGTTTTCGGCCTATGGTCAGTTCAGGAAAAGCTCCTTCACATAAATTGTCTGGAAATGATAGCGGTCACTCCCGGTCATTCAGGGTCACCACGTCCTGGTCCGTTCGGACAACAGATCTGTGGTATCCTACCTAAACCGTCAGGGCGGTGTCAGATCCAGGAACCTTTTCCATCTGACGGAACGCATACTGAGTTGGTCCCAGTGCCACCTGCGCTCGCTGAGGGCGACGCACGTGCCAGGCCACCTGAACGACGGCCCGGACAGACTGTCCAGAGACAATATTCCCCCAGGGGAATGGTCCCTGCACGCTCAAACAGTCCAGACGTTATGACACCTATTCGGCAGAGCAGAGATAGACCTCTTTGCGTCAGAAGAGAAGGCGCCCGCTTTACGCCTTCCCCCCCGTCTCGCTATTGCCACAGGTAATGCAGAGGATCAGGGAAACGCGTCACTCGGTGCTTCTCATAGCCCTGCATTGGGAGAATCAGACATGGTTCCCGGAGCTTACGCAGCTGTCACTGACAGCGCCGTGGCCCATCCCAGTGAGAGCAGATCTCCTCTCTCAAGCTCGCGGCACAATCTGGCATCCCCACCCAGAGCGCTGGGCGCTGCATGCGTGGGTGATCAACGACTACCCGTCGCTCTGCCAGAAGGAGTAATAAATACCATTATACACGCTAGAGCCCCTTCCACAAGAAGACTCTATGCGTCAAAATGGTCTGTGTTCCGACAGAGCGTCAAAATGGTCTGTGCACCGACAGAGACCTGGACCCGCGGACATGTGGGGTGTCGTCGCTGCTCGTATTTCTACAAGAGCTGCTGGATAAGGGCAGATCCCCATCCACACTCCGTGTATGTGGCAGCCGTTGCGGCGTTCGCTGAACCCCTGCACGGCCAGTCATGGGGAAAAAACGAGCTGGTCATCCGCTTCCTTAGGGGAGCTAGAAGGATGAACCCCCCGCGCCCCCCATCGGTTCCTATCTGGGATCTTTCTATAGTTCTCAAAACTATGAAAGCCCCCCCTTTCGAACCACTTCAATCCGTGGATTTGAAATACCTTTCACGCAAAACCGTTTTTCTGACTGCCCTGTCATCAGTCAAATGTGTGGGAGACCTTCACGCGCTGTCTGTCAGTGCTGCGTGTCTTGAGTTTGGACCAACTGACTCCAAGGTCATTTTAAAACCTAGACACGGCTATGTTCCCAAGGTGATCGGTACTCCTTTCAGAGCACAGGTCATTTCCCTATCGGCGCTACCAGCATCCGATAGTGAACGCGACGCCAATCTCCTTTGCCCAGTCAGAGCACTGAGATTGTATACCGCGCGCTCCGCCGCTTTCAGACGCTCTGAGCAGCTTTTCGTTTCGCTCGGAGGGCGCACCAAAGGTCTCGCCGCCTCGAAACAGACACTATCTAGATGGATAGTGGACGCTATTGCTGCTGCATACGCGTCAAAAGACCCGCCATGCCCGTTGGGCATTAGGGCTCACTCCACTAGAGGCATGGCATCCTCGTGGGCATGGTCCAGTGGGATTCCCATTCACGACATATGTGTGGCAGCGGGATGGACTTCCCCCTCCACATTTGTCAGATTTTACAATATGGAAGTGCCCGCTCTGCAGGCAAAACTACTAGCGGTTTAATACGCTACATCTCCCCTGGTGAGCTGCACTGATGGGACACATTCCACACAGACCGGCACCGCCGCTCTGTCGTTCCCTTCCCACTATGTGCTTATATATTACACAAACACTGACCCGCATTCTTGCCGGCCAAATCTTATTTCCCCACTCATAAGGGCTCCCCGGGTTCCCCTTAATTCCCTGGGGCTCATACAGTGGATGCTTGGCGCGCACGGCGTTGACAATGGGTTCCCGTAGCGTAAGCTAGCTTACGCAATACGAGAGAACCTCTCGTAAGAGAACGTATCGGTTACGTAACGTAACCTCGGTTCTCTCTAGATGAGGGAACGAGTATTGCGTAGCCGGCCGTGCTCGCGCCACGAGCGACTTTTCGCTTCAGTCAATGAAAACCAGGGTTCCAGCCTACGAACTACGCTTATATGCACTCTAGTCACGCCCTTTTTGGCGGGCTTTGATGCAGTGAGCGCGCGGACGCCTCTCATTGGATGCGAGTTCACACAAGCTCGTCTATAGGCTGCAGCAGTTGCCGCAGAGCAACCAATGAGCTCGCTAGCTAGCCCGCTCAAGGTCTGCAGCTGCCGCACTGCGTTGACAATGGATACAAAATTAAGGATAACTTTTTGGCTTCAATATCTCAGAAAAGATGAATCTTTCCCAATACTCGTTCCCTCATCTAGAGATAACCGAGGTTACGTTAGGTAACCGATACGTTTTACTGATAAGCAATGTTAAGGCCATGTTTAATGTGTGCCTCTGCCTGTTTAAGAGTCTGTTATACATGATTTAGTTTGAGATTGTGTTTGTTTGTTTTGGTATGGATATACAGTATTCATTTTATTTGTTCAGGTCTTGAAAAAGGTTTTAAAAGTCTTAAAATGTATTTTAAAAACTCTGCAGCAACTCTGCACACTAAACACTAACAAGGATCCCCACTTTATATTCATCTAGCACAAAAACACAAAATAACACTTAATTTTAACATTTAATCTCCCAATGTAGTCCCATGCACTGCATGCTGGAAAATGAAAATTCTCTGCGCAATTTCATCAATGCTACATTACAACAAGTATTCATGTAGACCCACCTCAGGATTACGTCAACTTCCATTTTACAAATTTAAGTTGATAGTGCGCAAAGAAATTAACTTGTGACCAAATTTTCTTGAAATACAAAGACGGCTCTGTGACAGCTCGGCCCCCAGAAAAGCCTAGATAGACCTCAGCAAATACTCAAATAACCATTGAGATGACACTTTGGTATTGATCTGGAAACAGTTCATCCATTATGTTGATTCTTGTTCAGTACAGACTATAGACCATGTAAGCCAAAAACAACTTTGTCAATGAAGTTTTCTAAGTGATGACATGTAAGCATAATGTAATTGAAGACAATATTAAGTTATTAAAAGATGTTAAGCAAGCAGAGAAGGGAGCATCTTCACATATATTAAGTATTTATAAATATATATATGACTCCACGTGATTTAGTTTGCAAGATTGTACATTTTATTTCACTTTTTATAATTTCAATCACATTTTAGCTTTTTGAAAAGGTACACATTTTACATTCTATCAATTTCTATAATGTCATGAAATTGTATTTATAGTAATGATACAAGCTGTTTAAAAATATCATACATATTTTTTTAGCAACAAATTTAAAAGGTTGGAACCTAAAAATGAAAATAGAATTCCTCATTATTTATTATTAATAATTTATTAATTTTGTCATAAAAATAAGAATTTAAGTGCTACTATATTACGGTTTTTCCCAATTGTTTACACACTAAAATTGGAACTTGAAATGCAATCACCAAAACCTGAAAGTCATGTACCAAATCCCTTAACCAAGTCTGCCAAATTACAAGCACAATTCCTGCTTTACACTCCATTTCCAATTCTATGTCACACTTTTTGCAAAACACGACACACAGTTCTCTACATTAGGCACAACATTCGAAATTAAAATCTCCCTTTGGAAAGCAACGCTAATCACAATGCCAAGCTCTATAAAACAATTGGCAACACCCACTCCTCACAGGTGTAAACACTAGTTGCTGAATTGTTCACTTAGAAATCAGAGCTTTAGCACTATAAAAGGCCACAGATAAGCTCCCCTGTTTTGGAGGAAAATAGATGTCAGTGGTGAAGCAAGCGCTAGAGGTGAAGGTGTGAGAGTTACAGGAGGAAGAGGAGGATGAGGAAGGACAGTTGTCTCAGATGAGATCAGGGCAACATTGGTTGACCATGTGCTCAACCATGGATTGAATATGAGGGAGGCTGGGCAGAGAGTTCAGCCCAACCTGAGCCACTACATGGTTGCATCTATCATTTTTACATTGAGAAATAAGATGCGGTAAGTTACCTACCATCTACACTATGCTCTTTATATATATGTATACTGCAGTCCAACATATCAGTAGGCTTATGTTACTCAGTGATTGTTGGCCAATGTTACAGTAATGTAATTTAATATGGAAAGAAAAGAGATTATTTTAGCTTGCTGTAACCAATCATATCATATTTATGGATATTCTGCAGAACTGAGAGATGGCCAGGCCACGGTGGAAGACACCGGCTGTTCACACCAGAACAGGAGACCGCTATTGTGAACATGGTGGTGGCAAACAATACCATTAGACTACAAGAAATCCAGAACCACATAATAGCAGACAACACAATGTTCATTAACATTCACCAGCTGGACTTGTCTACAATGGACCATGTATTACAGTCCAACTGAATCCGGATGAAACAAGTCTACAGGGTGCCATTTGAGCGAAACTGAGAGAGGGTTAAAGAACAGCACTATGAATATGTGCAAGTAAGTACTATACTGTGAATTTATGATATTTATCATATCAGCACTGGATAGACACATTACAGTACTGTAATCCAGTGTATTGTGCCTCACAATATTGACTGCTCCACGTCTATTTCACATATTTTCTTGTTGACTGTTTCAGAGAGTCTTGGAGCTGGATGCCGCTGCAATTCAGCACATTTATATTTTCACTGGTCAGGCTGGACAAAAGAAGGGGACGGGGACAGAACATTATTGGCCGCCGTGCCATTGTGAATGTCCCTGGACAACATGGAGGGAATATCACCATGTGTGCAGCCGTTAGACAGCAAGGTGTCCTCCATCACCATGCCAACCATAGTCCCTACAACACTGCCCTTCTCATAACATTTCTGGACACACTACATGGTATCCTCATTCCAGCCGAGCAGAGGGGTGGACCAGAGCATCCTAGGTATGTTTTCATCTGGGGCAACGTTTAGGGATGCTCTGGTCCACAGTGTTTTTTCCGAAGAGTTTTTTTCGGCATGACGATGGAAGTTCTATGACCGCCATCCCCTCGCATGCATACCTGTTCTCCAGGCGATGGAGGATGCGTGTGGTGAAGTTGATGTGGGGGCTTTCGTGTCTGGATCCATCACTCCAGAAGATTCTTTCCCCGCATTTATGACTTTGTGTTTAGAGTTTTGAAAGAATGAGCCACTTTCATTTTTTTTTTTTTCTTTTTATCTTACTGAATGTTTTTCTTGGTTTTCTCCTGTTGGGTATGGAAAGTATTACATACAAAACACAAGTGTTAAAAAAATCCTGCATTTTGCAAACAAATGACAATGTTTTTGTTACTGTATTGCAATTGTGTGTATTTGTTTATATATTTTTGAGTAGGTATACATCACTGTAACAATCTTTTACATCCGGCTACAGTGTAACACTGACAATGCAAAAGGCATAAACCTACTCCTGGGATATTCATAGTAGAGTTTTGTGTTGAGCACACCAATGTGTTGTTGGTTGGTAGACAAATCTATTCAGATATGTCATTTTGATGCAAAAAAATAAATAAATGCATTTTTGGATAGAGATAAAACAGTTTTGAATGCAGTGTTTGCTTTTTGCGGTTGAATTATCACCGTGCACATTAACGAGAGAGAAGTTGCACAGTGGTTTTTCCCTCATCCATTTAATGTATGATTAGAATGAATGTTTACTGACGAACACACTCAAGAGTATGCGAGACACCGCGTGCAGCACAAGACAAGGCTGAATCCAGCTTTTTAAAAAGGATTGCTGTGTTTAAGTTCTTCACCACTACACAACTCAATCACTGGCAAGTGAAATCTGAACATTTACTAGCCAGTGGCTAATAACCGACATATTTTAGTCGCATCGCCCAAACTGTGGTCGCATTTGCAAGTAATGTAGAGGGCTGATAAAAGTTGAGCTTCCTTATGTTTTCACTCTGAGCAGTTAGGGCTCAAGATTTTCTCATCTTGTTTTATCTTTCACTGCCACTTATGTTTGACTTATTGTGGTCTATGTCTGCTAACAAGCTTTCTTTGTTTTGTTGCTGCTGGTAAAATTCATCCCCCTGGATTCACACACTCAGTTTTTAAAAAGCCACTTGCGGTTCATGTTAACATTTTTAATTCGTTTTTAATGGTCCTTCTCTATAACGCAGGAGTGAATCAAATTCAAAGGTTACTGAGTGCTGGCAGACATATTCAAACCCTCTTTCAACACATTACACACCGCAGTGCTCTCAAGCATGTACTGATACAGTGCCGAGGGGCTTCTGAGGAGGATTATGTCAATGTGATTTCTTTAAGGGCTGACAAATTTTACACTCTAATTTTGTGCATTTAATTTTATAAAAAATATGCATTCAAAAATTGACATGTTTAATCATGCCCCCTGACCCGTACATAAATTCAATAATAAGGGATTTTTTCCTACCATTGGAGCCATTCAAGCTTGAAGTAACACCTTCAGACCAACAAATAAAATCATGTGACAATGACAAAAATAGACTGTACAATGTAGACTGCAAGATTGTACAATGTGTGAATGATATTGTGCAGTGCTATTCAATGCTTTACTTGCTGGCCAAAGTAATGCAGTGTCTCAAATTAATATAATTTTGTTGTTGTTGTTGTTGTTGTTGTTGTTGTTTTTACACATTTTGATGTACACAATTAACTGGGATTTTAATGATGGCATATCATGGAATTTATTCAATTAATAATGTTTTCTATGTGAATGTACTTACATCTCTGTTTCTGTCTTCTTGCAGTTGATGATCTTTGGGTGGTTCTTGTGTCTGGATGCCTTTCTGTATGTGTTCACCCTGCTGCCCCTGAGAACTCTGCTGGCCTTCCTAAGGTTGTTGACTATTCCTTGCTGTGGCCTAGGGTAATACACACACACACACACACACACACACACACACACACACACACACACACACACATTCAAACTTTTCACTCAGAAATTAGAACAAATGTGACAACTACACTAATATCTTGCTGTTTGAAGAGCCATTAGTGATTAAATTGTTGTTTAAGGTGAAGACGCCTGAACTGCTATAGATTTCACAGACAATAGCAAGTTATAATAATAACTAGATGGGTAAAGTTTGTCAAGACAAACTTTGATATTGCCTTGACAAAACCTTGTCTTATAGTTTAACATAATTTAAAAAAATTAATTAAATAATTTAAAAACAAAAATCAAGGTGATTGATATATAGATAAAAAGATTAAGGTTGGGCGATAGGAAGATGTAATCGAATATCGACGATATCTGACAAATATTCCGATGCCGAATGCGACACTTATTGACAGATGATGATCAGCAAAATCAGTATATGACAAAGCGATGGAGCTTGGAACTCACCAAATATATTAGCCCAAGGTATAAAAATAGCATCCGACAAATGCTGCTATTTTATGCACTCATCTACCCATCACTGTGGCAAGCGACCTGTAAAACGCTCGAAATGACACTTGACAAGAAATGCTGTGATACACAAAGACACTCGCATGAAGAAACACACTGTGTTATATTTTTAAGAACATACAAAAGAAAAGTTGTCAATGTGCGTGTCTGATTCACTGTTTGTTCAGAGGTTCAATGTTGTCTTGTGGAACATGCGCATATAAAGTGTTCTCACTTTCTTTTCAGTTTCAGTCATATGTATATATTTATATACGTGTGTGTGTGTGTGTGTGTGTGTGTGTGTGTGTGTGTGTGTGTGTGTGTGTGTGTGTGTGTGTGTGTGTATATATATATATATATAGGTGCTTGTCATATAATTAGAATATCGTAAAAAAGTTGATTTTATTTCAGTAATTCCATTCAAAAAGTGAAACTTGGATAATGTATACATTCATTCCACACAGACTGATATATTTCAAGTGTTCATTCCTTTTAATTGATGATTATAACTGACAACTAATAAAAACCCCAAAATCAGTATCTCAGAAAATTTGAATATTGTGAAAAGGTTCAATATTTAAGACACCGGGTGCCACACTCTAATCAGCTAATTAACTCAAAACACCTGCAAAGGCATTTAAATGGTCTCTCAGTGTAGTTCTGTAGGCTACACAATCATGGGGAAGACTGCTGACTTGACAGCTGTCCAAAAGACGACCATTGACACCTTGCACAAGGAGGGCAAGACACAAAAGGTCATTGCTAAAGATGCTGGCTGTTCACAGAACTCTGTGTCCAAGCACATTAATAGAGAGGCGAAGGGAAGGTAAAGATGTGGTAGAAAAAAAGTGTACAAGCAATAGGGATAACCACACCCTGGAGAGGATTGTGAAACAAAACCCATTCAAAAATGTGGGGGAGATTCACAAAGAGTGGACTGCAGCTGGAGTCAGTGCTTCAAGAACCACCACTCACAGACATATGCAAGACATGGGTTTCAGCTGTCGCATTCCTTGTGTCAAGCCACGCTTGAACAAGACACAGCGTCAGAACACAAAAAGGACTGGACTGCTGCTGAGTGGTCCAAAGTTATGTTCTCTGATAAAAGTAAATTTTGCATTTCCTTTGGAAATCAAGGTCCCAGAGTCTGGAGGAAGAGAGGAGAGGCACAGAATCCACGTTGCTTGATGTCCAGTGTAAAGTTCCCACAGTCTGTGATGGTTTGGGGTGCCATGTCATCTGCTGGTTTGGTCCACTGTGTTTTCTGAGGTCCAAGGTCAACGCAGCTGTCTACCAAGAAGTTTTAGAGCACTTCATGCTTCCTGCTGCTGACCAACTTAATGGAGATGCAGATTTCATTTTCCAACAGGACTTGGCACCTGCACACAGTGTTAAAGCTACCAGTACCTGGTTTAAGGAGCATGGTATCCCTGTTCTTAATTGGCCAGCAAACTTGCCTGACCTTAACCCTATAGAAAATCTATGGGGTATTGTGAAGAGCAATATGCGATACGCCAGACCCAACAATACAGAAGAGCTGAAGGCCACTATCAGAGCAACCTGGGCTCTCATAACACCCGAGCAGTGCCACAGACTGATCGACTCCATGCCGCATTGCTGCAGTAATTCAGGCAAAAGGAGCCCCAACTAAGTATTGAGTGCTGTACATGCTCATACTTTTCATGTTCATACTTTTCAGTTGGCCGACATTTCTAAAAATCCTATTTTTGTATTGGTTTTAAGTAATATTCGAATTTTCTGAGATACTGAATTTGGGATTTTCATTAGTTGTCTGTTTTAATCACAATTAAATGAAATAAACAGTTGAAATATATCAGTCTGTGTGTAATGAATGAATATATTATCCAAGTTTCACTTTTTGAATGGAATTACTGAAATAAATCAACTTTTTGATGATATTCTAATTATATGACCAGCACCTGTATATATAAAAAACTTTGTGTTTAAGAAACAAACATGAAAGTGATTACATCATGATATAATACAAAAGCACAGTCACATTGAACCTAAAATTGTGTTTGATTTCATTTCTTTAGCCAGCATTAACTGCATTAATGAAACGCCGTATAACACAAATTTTATTAGAGCAGAGTGGAAATGATTAGCCATCATTTATTTGGGCACACAAGGGAATTTATTAGGCTTGCATATAATAGGAAAACTGGTGTTTTCCATTTGTTAAAGCACAGAATAAGGGAAGTAACAAACTGTTGTAGTTTATGAAAGTAGAAATTATGCAGGTTGTGTTGAACTTTCTTGAGTTAATTGTTTATTTAAGTAATTATTGTTATTGTTATTATCGTTATTATTATGTTTACATTTTATAATTGTATTTAGATCTTCATATGTGTTAGTAATTTTCCACCTGTTGTCGTAGACGGTTACTTGCATGACAGTAACCAGTGGAGGAAGTTGGAGACTATAAATGTTTAGATTGGGTGAGGTAGTTATATAAGTTACAAATATTTTTTTACCACTTTATTTTAATTGCTTTTTCATTTCATTTGAGGTGCAATTTGAATTTAGAAATATCTTTTGTTCAAGTTTCCATGTTTCAATAATTTGATGTTTGAATCAGTAAACGTCTCGGTTACTGTTGTAACCTCTGTTCTGTGATGAAGGGAATGAGACGTTGTGTCGATGTAGTGACACTAGGGGTCCCTATCTAAAAATAGGAGTAGAGCGCACGTCTTAACCTCAGGGGAGGGGAAAGGCGCTATGAACAAGCGATTTACCTGGCCAGCTGTTGTCACCGTATTACCGAATTCTACATGTTCGGACCTGTCAAAACACAGGACAAAACCAGCTCAACCCAGAGATTGTAAGACCTCACGAAGGTATTGGGTGTTTCTCAGCCTGCTGCTCTGCTGATGTCTGCTGGAGAGGTGCCATGGCCAGTGCCCACAAGGATGCCACACTCCTTGTAGAGTGTGCTCAAACCCAGAAGGGGGCGGGCACGGCCCAGGTCTGGAAAGCTAACATAATGGCGTCCACAAGCATGTGGGCAAGCCTCAGTTGGGGACAGCGTTCCCTTTCCACTGTCCACCAAGCAGACAAAGAGCTGCTCAGGGTGTCTAAAGCTCTGTGCGATCCAAGTAGGTGCGCAAAGCACACACACTGGACACCGCAACACTAAGGCTGGGTCTGCCTCCTCTTGGTGCAGTGCTTGCGGGTTCACTGCCTGAACCCTAAAGAAGGGGTCGTAGGAACCTTGGGCATGTAGCCCAGGCAAGGGTCGCTGAAGGAGAACACTTGCAGGTCCCCAACCCTCTTGATAGAAGTGAGCGCAATCAGGAGGGTCATCTTCAAGGAGAGACCCTTTATTTTGACTGATTCTAGCTGCTCAAATGGGGCTCTCCAAAGGCTCGAGAGGACAACGGAGAGATCCCATGAGGGGAACAGGCATGGCCTAGGAGGTTTCACCCTCTGGGCGCCTCTAAGGAACCTGATGGTCAGGTCATGCTACCCAAACGACTTACCATCCACTGCATCGTGGTGAGCCGCTATGGCGGCTATACAGACCTCCATCAAGGAGCCAGCAGCTGCATGCCCATTGCACACGGCGCCCCAGCCCAACTGGGAGGTAGTAACTTCGACGTGTCTGGACACCTGCTGTAGGGGAACTTCTGCCCGTAGAAAACAGGTTTGTTCAAGGGCTGAATAAGTGATTGCAGGAAGGGGTGAAGGTCACACGGTATGTGCCGCAGCGCCATGCCCATCTCGAGACTCGAGTCTGAAGCCAGTGCTGTAGCGGTCTCGTATGCATCAACCCAAGCAGCGCGACCATCGCTGAGAATGCCATATGCCTGGTCTGAACGTACTTTGGCAGTTCAGCACTGACTGCGCTCGATCGCTTGGGAGGCATGATGTCATTGTAAGGTCCGGTTCAAAACTCGCAGGTCCAAGATTGGCTTCGGGAAGCAGGCAACGTCACGTCAGGGAGCGTTGCTTCGTCCCGAGGTGATTGTGCCGAGGAGAGCCTCGAAGCACTTACCTTGCTCTGTGTACCTGGCCTAGGGCGGGTAGGCAACTGAGGGGGAGGTTCAGAAGCGGGGGATGGAGTGGTCTGAACACCAGCTCCACGGCAGACATCTCTCTCCCTGGGTTGCCCATCCGCCTCCTACGTGTCATTTCGGAAGTACCGTAATTACGATATTCCGACTTGAATAAATTGTTCACGTCTTCGTTGAACTTGTAATTACAAGTGGTAAGCTAGGAATTCTATGAAAGCTCTTACTTGACAGTCATGATGTCATTTAAAAACAACCAATGTGGTAGCGTTCTATACAGTTAAAGATAGTGAACACATATTTCTGGTTGATATGCCATCTTATTATGTCATCGTTACCTGGAGCATTTACTTTGCCCTTAAACATTTTGTAACAACATATCAAGGTGAATTAATGTAGTGATAAATATTTTGTTGTTATCTACAACAAAGCTGTTTTGGTGTCATAAGTGTTGTCATGGAAACAGATAACTTTCGATTTCCCAGGACATAACTGTATTGACACAGGAATCCCAAGTGCAGGAAACAGTGTATTGTATACTCAAAACAAAATGTGCGCCGATTGACAACGACAAAGTTTAAGGTGGCTCTGAAGCAGCATTTTATTGACGCAGAACGAAAGTTGCAGAGCTGCCTCTGTTGCAAGGTTTTTATACTTCCTCCTTCTGTTTCTTAGTCAGATCACACATACTGTATTTTAGAACTGTTATGCCTCTTAACTCACCAAAGATTTGCACCCCTACACTGTTGCTGACAGCATCAATAATTGTTTTTGAATTGGATTGTGACTCCCTGAATCAAAACCAAATCTAATTGTCAGGGATCTAAATATCCGGACCCCTAATTAAGATTATTTCAGACACTGTTATTAAGACCGATTCCTCTTATTGTTCTTTGGCTCAGCTATGTTTATAATGAAGTATGTAGCCTATTATTAGTAAGGTTGCCTCATAAGTTTATTACCTCTAATTTGTGCCTCTCTCTCCTCTCATCAGCGCTAATGTTTGCCCTTATTGCAGACGGAGCAGGTAGGACTGCTCCCTTCACTGAGAGCCACCGCAAACTATCCCATTCTTCATTCTGTGTTTGATCCATACTGTATGTTTCTTTTATTATGTGCATGTCACATCTGCATTTGCCAGCTTGGCAGTCTGTTCATGTCATTGGCCAGTGACAAATCTTTGTTGCTTTTGAATGGTTTAGTTTGGTTGCTGGCAAGTTAAGTAGTTGCTTGATGACCTGTTAAGTGTCAGTAAAGTGTTGCATTAGTTGTGTCTTATGATGAGAGAGTTTGGGTTGACTGTGACAGTGCAAAACGGTTGCATGTACTGTATGTGTGTGTGGTTTTAGCTGGTTTAGGCTTGTCACCCATCCTGGCCAAGCTGGTCAAGTTAGTTTTCTTTGGTTTTGCTGCTTGGCAAGTTAACAAGTGCCCAAAACCCCTCTAAAACTATCAAACTAAACCAGCCCAAATAGCTTGGTGGCTGACAAAACCACCTTAGGCTTGTTTAAGATGTTTTTCAGCAGGCAACCAGCTTAAACAGAGCATGCTCTCTTGCTTTTGCACATTTGGTGTGGATCTCTGGAGTCATAGTGGCTTTTGCTGCTCGCTTCAATCAAAGATGTTTAACTGGATCCTCTGAATTAATCTGCAGCTACACTTGAAGATTTTATTAACACCTCAGTCATATCTCCAGCTTTGATTTTATGTAGCTCATAGATTATGGGCAAAAATATAACTATTTAAATGGTATGGAAGAATTGACCGGTCACAGACTTATTTCTGTAAAATGTTACTGTCAAATTTATGGTCACCTTTAGAATAGCTATTTATGGCTGCTACTTTGTAAAACTGAAACCAGTCTATGATAGAGAGGACAAAAGCTTTTTTTATACTGTATGTAATAGTAACTATCTAATAATAACTTTTCTAGACACTCAAAGTACCCTACATAGTATAGTGGAATTTCCTCAACCACCAGTGTGCAGCATCCACCTGGTTGATGAGACGGCAGCCATAGTGTGCCAGAACGCTCATCACACACCAGCTGTTGGTAGCGAGGAGAGTAGAGTGATCTAGCCGATACATTTGTAGCTTTCTTAAATGGATGCTTGTGCAAATGAAAGGAAAATGTCAGTATGTGCTCAGTCTTTGCTTACTGTCAACTTTTAGTAAATGGACCATTTTAAATTAGTTTCTTATTTAAAGGAATTGTTTTTAAAACTATAAACTTAAAAAATACAAAATACAAAATTTTAAATCAGTCATAATTCACATGTTGTACCAAAGTATGACTTCCTTTGTTATGCAACACACAAAAAGAGCTGTTTTAATAAATACATTTCACAGCCCATCTTTTGAATGCTTTAAAGCTTAAAAAACAATATTGGCATGAGTTGGGTGCAGGACTGTCTATTTGTTCAACAAATGGCAAATGGGGTGAACATTGGGAAAAACGGTTTAAAAACCATGTACATTTTTGCTTTTTTTTGTTTGGTGACACTTGTGGTGCAGAAATGACACTTTTCAGCTTTTAATGAAGTTCTCAATTGGAAAAATTTGGGCTGTTACATTTAAAATGATAAAGTACATGCGTATCTGCAAACAATGCATGAGATATAACACATTATCAATCTTGCTTTTGTCTGGTCTTGTGTTAATATAGATTATATACCTCGCTAGACTGATCTGGCGTATGGCCATGTGTGAGCTCCATTTTCCAGGTAAAATGTCCACTGAGTGGGCGCCAGAAAGCGAGTTGTTTTCAGATGTACATGATATAATACAGTGAAGAGGAATGCACATTTTAAGAACTGTACCCCATAACCCAAACACCTACTAATCCTAACCATTAGGTCTCGGCCTAATGGTTTTTTTTTTTGGTTTTTTTTGGGTCAATTTGATATAGATTCTCAAAAGCCATGGATCGATCTTTTGCTCTATGTGCAACCCTCAACTACAGTAAGAGGAAATCACTTGTTTTGCTAACAAATTTTGTGCTATGCAACTAAAAATTTATAAATTTGGAACTGGCTGTTAAATGTTAAGATTTCACTCACCAGTAATTATATTGTATATTGGTGGAGTATTCAGCAGTGAGATCCTTTCACTGCATGTTAAGAGTAAATGTTGTTCTGTGTAATGTGTGTCCAAAGACGAGATCCACTCAACCGATTTGTCAGTGAAGAACATCTCTTTTAATACTCTTTGTTATTTACAGTCAGTTGTTGATCAAAAACCAAATAAACATTTAATTCGAATCAGGCATACCACGGAAGAGCTAAAGCCATTCTAATCTCTCTTGTTAACATGCGCTAATTTAAAAACACTGTTTACAGAAATGTTGGAAATTCTTTAAAGAGACAGCACCGGTTTTTAGCACATGTTTAACAAATCAATGTAAATAAATAATACACATTATGCAATAAAACAATAAAAAAAATACTAAATATAATATATGCATTATAATATCATATTTTTTGATTAAATACATTGATTTTTCATTTTTAAAAAGCTGAAATGAGAATTATTTATTTTCATTTTGTACCTAGTTAGAAGGTCCTCCTGTATAATTCACAGCATTAGCCGGGAGAGAATTTATTTTAGATGTAAGCAAAAGGGACAGTATAACTGAAATATACCCATATTAATTTAATCTTAATTGAATCGGGAAATCTGTATCAACACCCAGCCCTCCTAACTATCAGTGAAGTAAAAATGTATTGTTAGAGGGGAAAATGCAACCTCTGCAAAGGATGTCTGAAGTACAACTTTTCAGATGATTTTAGTTTTTAAATCAAAATCATATTACCTACATATTCTACAACTCTTGCCTCTGGGATCGAGAATGCAGATATCTGTACGGGCATGAAGTAAGCATAGAATGTTGTATTTTGAAATATCTCAAAAGTAGAAAGTAGGAAAAAAAATTAAACGGAATAATTAAATACAGGCACTTTTTTTGGACCCACATAACAGGTATAGCATTTTTGCCATGTGCCATGGTTAATTTCTGACTCTGTTACACAGCCATAAGCTTTGTGCAGTTTATGAATCACAAAAATCATGACTGTCGCATTAATTGTCAAAGTTATTTTAGTCTGCAAGTTTGCACTCTAGTTCCAGGTTTCTGCTGCTGATTCAATGTGCACAGGTTTTGTTTTTAAAAATGTATGTGTCAAAACCTCAGGAATAGGAGTGTGATGCCTTAAGTGAAAATGAGACATCTGACAAGTTTTCCCCTTCTTATATTCTCCCACACACTCCCAGGATGCAGGATGTTTGCACATCATTGATTCGCAGCTCAGTTCCTAAAATAATTTTTTTCAGTCGTCTTCTGCTAAAAGTGTCTTAGCTGAACAAAGAATGGTGTGATAAACATCAGCTGAACTGATTTTATTTTATTTTATTTTACTTTGTCCATTCATGAATGCATTTAGATATCTGTATAAGTTGAGTTGTTCCAAGGTGCTTTTTTTTTTTTTTTTCCAACTATTCACACTTTTGGCCCTATAGTTAAATTGAATTCTGTACTAAAAATGTCTAACTGTGGATATGCATGCATCACAGGTGAATTCTGTCATTTTTGTAATTTGTTTCCCCTTAATCATTATTTTTCTTAACCAACAAGTGTCATTACCATACCACCACATCTCAAGTGATTGTGGATATTATTCTGTTTATCATTCTGTGGTGGAAATGCCATTTAAAAAAAAATAAAAAATCTTGTTAAGGCTGGTACTTAACATTTGTTAAGGCTGATTCTATGGTTAGCATTTTATGTATCCTAAATATTTACAGTTAACTAATAATTTCAAAATGTTTGCATAATTTGGCCAAATACAGATTGCTTAGTATAAATAATAATAAAAAGATAGATTTTTCTACTGGGGCATTTTTTTATTTGGGGCAACATTTTTGGTCCTGATGAAAATGACTCCACAACTGAGCGACATTTGTTATTCGTGAAAAACATTATTTTAATTCACTTTCACATAATTATTATAACATTTTATTTTTATTAGATTATCTTCATTTTGAACATTTTAAATCTGTCAATGTTTTTAATGTTTTGATGAAAGTCATCCCCCAGAGCATGAAAATATCTGTAGTTGAAGAAACACTCAATTATGTGTTTTCTAGTTTGGAAAAACACAGTTTCCACCCACACAACCAGAGCTTTTATTCTGTGCAGCAGTGTTGTGAAGCTGTATAATCATTGCTGTTGGCCTCATTTTGTAAACTCGTAAGGGCTATTTATAATTAATGTATTCATTAAGCATTCTCTGCAGCTTGTTCTCACTTCAGGCCAGTTTTAAGCACTTATTCTCTGTTTGTTTGTGTGTTTATCAGTAGCTCTCGGTTCATGCAGCCAGCTCAGGTGTGTGACCTGCTGAAAGGTTTAATCATGGTGCTCTGTTACTCCATGATGCACTATGTCGATTATGCCATGATGTACCACCTGATCCGGGGCCAGTCAGTCATCAAACTCTACATCATCTACAACATGCTGGAGGTGCTGTACAGCTACTCTCAAACCAGTTTCTATAACTTGGAATGGTTCCCTCAAAATGTAAAATGCTGTCGTTATTTACTCATCCTCGTGTCGTGCCAAACAGAATTGTAAGCATCGCTGTGTCATTTCATTTCTCAGGTGGCAGACCGTCTTTTCTCGTCTTTTGGGCAAGACATTCTGGATGCACTCTATTGGACGGCCACTGAGCCAAAGTCACAAAAGAGAGCCCACATTGGCGTCATTCCCCATTTCTTCATGGCCGTCTTTTATGTCTGTATCCTTTTTTATGATACAAAAAGTGAAATTTTGAAAGCAATTATAATAAAGCTTTTTATCCAAGTTGTCATGATTGGTCATAATTTAGTGTGGGTATCATTACCGTTTATGGCTATATTATTATTTTCTACTCTTTTTGATATTATAATACTTGTAAAACTTGTAGCATCATAAAATAACATCATGGACAAAGTAGTAGTTTTTATTTCCTATGTGTTTTGTCTCAGTTCTGCATGCCATCCTCATCATGGTTCAGGCCTCTACTTTAAATGTGGCCTTCAACTCGCATAACAAATCTCTTCTCACCATTATGATGTCCAACAATGTGAGTATACACACACACACAAAGTTTACACACAAAAGAATTCCCTGATCCAGAATCTTCCAGTTCATCACACTATTGTGTCACTACACATTTATTATTACTATGGAATTTAAAATGAAATCATGGTTTTTATAGATATGTCTTTGTCCATATTTCAGTTTGTTGAAATCAAGGGAAGCGTGTTTAAAAAGTTTGAGAAGAACAACCTCTTTCAGATGTCTAACAGTGGTGAGTCCACCCTTACAAAACAGTAATGTGACGGCACCATTGTACTGTGATGTACACTACATGGCCATATAGTGTGTAAATTATGGCACTGAATGATAACCATAGTCATGGGCCATGTTATTTACAGTGCATCTGGAAAGTATTCACGCTTCACTTTTTCCACATTATGTTATGTTACAGCATTATTCCAAAATTGATTAAATTCATTATTTTCCTCAGAATTTGACAAACAATACCCCATAATGACAACGTGAAAGAGGTTTATTTGAAACCTTTGCTAATGTATTCAAAATAAAAAACGCCTGTCTGTAAAAAAAATCACATGTACATAAGTATTCACAGCCTTTGCTCAATACTTTGTTGAAGCACCCTTGGCACCAATTACAGACTCAAGACTTTTTGTGTATGATGCTACAAGCTTGGCACATCTATTTTTGGGCAGTTTCTCCCATTCTTCTTTGCAGGAACTCTCGAGCTCCATCAGGTTGGATGGGGAGCATCGGTGCACAGCCATTTTCAGATCTCTCCAGAGATGTTCAATTGGATTCAAGTCTGGGCTCTGGCTGGGCCACTCAAGGACATTCACAGAGTTGTCCCGTAGCCAATCCTTTGTTATCTTGGCTGTGTGCTTAGGGTCGTTGTCCTGTTGGAAGATGAACCTTTGCCCCAGTCTGAGGTCCAGAGCGCTCTGTAGCAGGTTTTCATCAAGGATGTCTCTGTACATTTCTGCATTCAACTTTCCCTCGATCCTGACTAGTCTCCCAGATCCTGCCGCTGAAAAACATCTTACAGCATGATGCTGCCACACCATGCTTCACTGTAGGGATGGTATTGGCCAGGTGATGAGCAGTGCCTGGTTTCCACCAGACATGACGCTTGACATTCAGGCCAAAGAGTTCAATCATTGTTTCATCAGACCAGAGAATGGTCTGAGAGTCCTTCAGGTGCCTTTTGGCAAACACCAGGCGGGCTGTCATGTGCCTTTTACTGAGGAGTGGCTTCCGTCTGGCCACTCTACCATACAGGCCTGATTGCAGAGATGGTTGTTCTTCTGGAAGGTTTCCTTTCTCCACAAAGAAACGCTGGAGCTCTGTCAGAGTGACCATCGGGTTCTTGGTAACCTCCCTGACTAAGGCCCTTCTCCCCCGATCGCACAGATTGGCTGGGCGGCCAGCTCTACGAAGAGTCGTGGTGGTTCCAAACTTCTAGGCCACTGTGCTCATTGGGACCTTCAATGCTGCAGAAATGTTTCTGTACCCTTCCCCAGATCTGTGCCTCGTCTCGGAGGTCCACAGACATTCCTTGGACTTCATGGCTTGGTTTGTGCTCTGACATGCACTGTTAACTGTGGGACCTCATATAGACAGGTGTGTGTGCCTTTTCAAATCATGTCCAATCAACTGAATTTACCACAGGTGGACTCCAGTAAAGTTGTAGAAACATCTCAAGGATGATCAGTGGCAACGGGATGCACCTGAGCTCAATTTTGAGTGTCATGGCAAAGGCTGTGAATACTTTTGTAAATTTTTCATTTCGTCTATTTATTTATTTTTTCGTTTTTTATTTTTAATAAATTTGCAAAGATTTCAAACAAACTTCTTTCACGTTGTGATTATGGGGGTATTGTTTGTAGAATTTTGAGGAAAATAATGAATTTAATCAATTTTGGAATAAGGCTGTAACATAACAAAATGTAGAAAAAGTGAAGCGCTGTGAATACTTTCCGGATGCACTGTGTACATTGTACTCCAAGGTGCTGCAAAAAATAAAATGGTATTACAATGGTTAATGTGCAAAAATGCCTCAAAAGCCATGGCAGTACCAAAGAACTTTTTTGTTTGTGCAACAAACCATTTTAGTATAGATTATATACAGGAAATATCACATCAGTTTGCCTCACAAAGCAACTTGTATTTGTAAGGTTTTTGTCATCTTAATCTGTCTGATAGCAAAGCTGCGGTCTTGAGCATTGTACTGTATGTGGGCTGACTCAGAAACTTTATAGCATCTTTTTGAAATGCTAATAAAAGTTCTCTGATAATGCTCAGTGAGATGCTGACAGCCTGTGATGCAGTTTCCTCCAGTGCCCGTCCTCTTTACGAAATATGCACTGATATACTGTAATCAGCACCTATTCTGCCTTTCGCTGTTTACTCTCTCCCTACCCGCCAAAGCAGCCACTAAAGCCTGGTGGCCATCTATTCATGCCATTGTGATGCAATAATCCCTCAAGTCACTATTCATTCACAACCTTCTGGAAAAAGTGTGGATCGTACCAATTACTATCCTTTGAATTGAACTAAAAAGCCTTAATATGTTGACCGTGGTTTCCCCTTGCATTTTGAAGGGATTGAAAAGAGAGTTGCTGTATGTAATGTTTAATAAGTGCATATATGATATTTGCAGTATGCTTTTTTGTTGCTCATATTTTGGGTTTATATTTTCTTGCTTGCAGATATTAAGGAGCGTTTCACAAACTATGTATTGCTTCTGATTGTTTGCCTGAGGAACATGGAACAGTTGTCCTGGAACACAGGTCTGTACTCTGTTTAAGGCTCACATTTAATAGAATATTCCATATTAATTTAACTCAACAGCATTTCTTTCATAATGTTGATTACCATGAAACATTTTTTGACTCACTTTTTGTTTATTTAAAAAATATTATAATTGTGGTTTCAGTAAGACACTAACCTGTACAATGGAAGTAAATGAGGCAATGTTCATAAACATTGGAATACACACTGTTAGCCACAAGACAAAAACATTACAGGTTAACATGATTTTAATGTGATAAAATGAGGGATTTTCTTGTATTTGCCAGATTATATTTGTAATATTGTGTATAACTTTACACAGGTGAGGTTAGTAAGCAATTTTAGCATGCTTAAATCAATTGAAGGAATTGTTCACCCAAAAATGTAAATTCTCATCATTTACTCACCCCTATGCCATCCCAGATGTGTATGACTTTCTTTCTTCTGCAGAATACAGACAAAGATTTTTAGAAGAATATCTCAGGCCTGTAGGTCCATACAATGCAAGTGAATGGTGACCAAAACTTTGAAGCTCCAAAAAAGCAGAAAATGGCAGCATAAAATTAATCGATAAGACTCCTTTGGATAAATCCATGTCTTAAGTGATCTAATTGGTTTTGGGTGAGAACAGACCACTTCAGAAAACTTTTATTTAACCACTGGAGTATTATGGATTACTTTTATGCTGCCTTTATGTGCTTTTTAGTGCTTCAAAGGTTTGGGCAGTCATTTGCTTTGTATGGACCTACAGAGCTGAAATATGCTTCTAAAAATCGTTGTTTGTGTTCAGCTGAAGAAACAACAGGGTGAGTAAATTGAGAATTTTCATTTTTGGGTGAACTATTCCATAATCATCTGTAATATTTACCTTTTATGGCTATACTTTTGAAAACGTTTTTGTTTGTTTGTTTGTTTGTTTGTTTTTGCAGCAATTTTTTCTGCTGCTTTTTTATGCCACAAATGCTATCAATTGAGTTTAACTTGCATTGAACTTGTATTGAAGTCTTGGTCTAAAAGGCAGTCATCTTTTAAAGTGGGATCTCCTCTTTTTAGTCTGTTAGTTGGTTTATTCTATGGCCAGAATATGGCTTTTGAAACCTCTGAACTTGATGTTCTGTTAATTGTGTTAATATTTCTAACAGATCACCTGTGGGTGCTGCTCCCAGATGTCTTTGTGGTGATCACTTCTGAGGTTGCAGTTGATGTCGTCAAGCATGCCTTCATCACTAAATTCAATGACATAACAGCTGATGTGAGAGCCACAATTCTTTGTCTGGTTGTCAAAAATCTGTTTCTCACACACACACACATTAAGAGCATTACCATCACTTCAGACAAAGGCACCATATTTGAACTTTGCTTATCGATCCTGTTCTTAAGGTCTACGGTGAATATAAAGCCAGCTTGGCCTTTGAGCTCGTCAGCAGTCGTCAACAGAATGTAAGTGAGAGATTATTGTCTGGAATATGTAATGAACTGAGCCCAGACTAGTAAAGGTGCTGGAATACAACACATAGAATGTCTTACTAAATTACAAAGATAACTGAAATGGGTTTCCTGAGAAATCAATAATGTCTCTATTACAGCTCAAGGCTCTGTAAACAGCAAAAAAATAAAATAAATAATAAATAAAAAAAATTCTTACATTCGGTTTCTAAATGGACAGGCATACACAGACTACAGCGATTCAGTGGCGCGAAGGATGGGCTTCATTCCACTGCCTCTGGCTGTGCTGGTGAGAATATTTTTCACTTAAGCTACTACAGGAGTTACTGCACATAGCAATGAGCAGTATCACCATATGATACATTTTACAGGTTCTGCACATTTATGATGTGGTTTTACATTTGTTGTCTCCTTCAGCTGATTCGAGTAGTGATGAGCTCAGTGAAGATCCAGGGTGCTCTCTCATCTGTCTGTGTGCTTCTCTTTTATCTTGGGTAAATGTTTCACTTGGCAAGCGTGTTGCCGTCATCCCACCCACCATGGAACCTGCTCTCAACCGACCTAGTTTATTTGATTAATACTGTTTTTCTGCTATGTATTTGTATACCAAATACCATCTAGAACCGATTCTTTAGTAAAAGCAAAGTACTCTGCTGAGTACTCCTGAAAATAGTAGTGGGGTGTGTAATGTGTTTGGTGTGTGATTCTGCAGATTAATAACACTGAAAGTGTTGAACAGTATAGTGCTGCTGGGAAAGTCCTGCCACTATGTAAAAGAAGCCAACATGGAGGTGAAGCAGTTTGACAGACCAACTGCTGAAATTCCAAAACAAAATCCCAAGAAAGCCAACCAAGCCAAATCTCCTGCACCCAAAGGTAGCACCAGCTTTGTGATTGTTTACACACCCTCATGTCGTTCCAAACCTGTATGCTGTTATTTATGCTGTGGAACACAAAAAGATTCTCTACGCTGATCTTTTCCATACAACAATAGTTCATAGTGTCCACAGCTGTCAAGCTCCATAAAGGACAAAAAGACTCCAAAAAAATAGTCCTTGTGCTTATACTAGTTGTGTATTGAACAGAGCGAAATTTAACAACGCTACCACAAAACTATTGAATGGCATCAGAAGACTTGGAATATAGCACACAAGTCGCATGGACTTCTTGTATGGTGTTTTGTTTTGTTTTTGCTTTGTTCCTTTTTGTGACAGCCATGATCACTATGAAACTGTCCTTATAAGGAAAAGAGTTGCAAAAGATTCTTAATATTTTCTCCTTTTTGTTCCATGGGAACAATTTCACATTTATATAGGTTTGGAATGACATTAGGGTGAGAAAATAATGACAACATTTTCATTTTTGGGTGAGTTATTCCTTTAAATGCCTCCCTTCGATATAATGGTCATCGCTCGTGTCTTTAATTCTTTGTTTGTTCACCTTTTTTTCAGACAAAATTAAGGTTCAGCGACCCTCCACCAGCATCACCAAGCAGCTGCCCCCAAGGGTGGGGCCTTTGCCCCCAGCTCCACCTCCTGTATCTAAGGTGACTAGTGACCTGCCCCAAGATTCTACCCTTAAACCAGAGGACGGCACCAGCGAGACACCAGAATCCACTGAACTTAAACACAGAACCTCAAAAAAAAACCTTCTGGAGATAGACCGCTTCACAATTTGCGGCAACCGGATCGGGTGAATTTTAACCCAATCACCATAGTAACTGCTCAGGAACAAAACCTAAGACGACTCCGAATCGGTCACCATTGTAAAGGGGTTTTGGGCCCAGAGAGTTCTTCTGAAACTGATAGTACTATTAATCTCCAACTGGAAAATTGCTATTTTATCCCCTCTGCTTCTATTCCAGCGGAATATCTACCAAATTATGTAGAGAGCGCAAGACATTCCAATTGAAAATGGAGAGTCTGTTTACCCATGGCAAGCTGGCAGATCACATGGTGTAGAGTCTATTATATGTTCCTTTAGGATATGTCTCTGTCTCACACTTTATCATAGAGAGAACATCCTGAACCAGTGGAATAAACATCTTGTAAATTATTCGTTGTCCTCCCACTCAAAATTGGCCTTTGAGTCAAAACTAAGAGGCAACATCGAAGGGATTGTTCACCCAAAAATAAATGATAAT
The DNA here is from genome assembly GCF_025860055.1 of Xyrauchen texanus. Lineage (NCBI taxonomy): Eukaryota > Metazoa > Chordata > Actinopteri > Cypriniformes > Catostomidae > Xyrauchen > Xyrauchen texanus. Next base: position 14,737,679 of record NC_068294.1, read on the forward strand.
TTACTCGCCCTCATTTCAAGAATTTTTATCTCTGTGGAAAACATAAAAACTGTTTCAAAAACAGCTTTCGCTTTCATTGCATTTTTTTTTTTTTCATAAATTGAATGGTGACTGAGGCTAACATTCTGTTCAACTGTTTCCTTTTGTGTTCCACGGAAGAAAGGAAGTCATCGAGTTTGGAACAAAACATTTTGGATGAATTCTCCCTTTGAAAAAGGCTTAGAGATAGAAAACCGATTTGAATAATAAACAGTTAATATACAACTCATTAAAATAAAAAGATAAAGTTATTTATTCACACCCATTTGGCTTAGAATAATGTGCTAACCAATGATGCTGCCATTAGAATTTATCAGTATGGTAAATGTTTGTTTTTAGAAGTTGTAAAATTTATTGGTTCGGCTGAAGTCTGTATTATAACAGGTACAGTATGATATACAGTATATTGTCATCATCTACTTAAAATATTCTTAAAACTCATGACTGTCAGAAAGGGAAGGATTGACTACACTAATGTCAGGCCACTTAATCATTTAGTTCTGAAGTTTTTCTATGTATTCTAGGTATACAAATGTATACATGGTGCCAATCCAGCTGACTGAACTTTGCACTGATTTACCATATTATCATAAGCTGTACGGTAGAGTATTTGTTGCTTAGTTTGTTTTGATTATGACATTCACATGTTTATTCCAGTCATGAAAGAGAAAATAACTGAACTTTTGTTTCATATGAAGTGTAACAGTATAATTGGAGTTTCGTTATTATTTGTTTGAATACATTTTTGTATTTTGAAATTCAAATCATTTGTGACCAATCATATACAGAGAGATTATATTATTTGATATACACCAATCAGCCACAACATTAAAACCGCCTGCCTAATATTGTGTAGGTCCCCCTCGTGCTGCCAAAACAGCGAAAACCTGCATCTCAAAATAGCAATATTCTTCTCCCTACAATTGTACAGAGTGGTTATCTGAGTTACTGTAGACTTTGCCAGTTCAAACCAGTCTGGCCATTCTTTGTTGACCTCTCTCTCATCAACAAGGTGTTTCCATCCACAGAACTGCCACTCACTGGGTGTATTTCGTTTTTGGCACCATTTGGAGTAAATAGAGGACTGTTGATTGTGAAAATCCCAGAAGATCAGCAGTTACAGAAATACTCAAACCAGCCCTTCTGGCACCAGCAATCATGCCACGCTCCAAATCACCTAGATCACATTTTTCCACATTCTGATGGTTGCTGTGAACATTAACTGAAGCTCCTGACCCGTATCTGCGTTATTTTATGTACTGCACTGCTGCCACATGATTGGCTGATTAGATATTCGCGTGGGTGAATGTTGGTGTTAGATGGGCTGGTTTGAGTATTTCTGTAACTGCTGATCTCCTGGGATTTTCACACACAACAGTCTCTAGAACTTACTCAGCATGGTGTGGAAAAAAAAAAATCCAGTGAGTGGCAGTGCTGTGGATGGCGCCTTTTTGTTGAAGGAGGTCAACCGAGAATGGTCAGACTGGTAACTCAGATAACCCCTCTGTACAATTGTAGTGAGAAGAAGAATATCATCTCTGAATGCTATTCTGAGATGCGGGTTGGAGCTGTTTTGGTGGCATGAGGGGGACCTACACAATATTAGGAAGGTGGTTTTAATGTTGAGGGTGATCAGTGTAAAAATTTTTGTTTGTTAGTTAAATTATACTGTAATGGGTAATAGTACAATGGCATATTTATACTATGTTATAGTTTTGCTGATTGGTTGCCTTTGCAAAGTTGAATGACATGCGAATGCCAAAATCTAAATCTGTACAGCCTACAGTATGTCTTGAATTTACCTCCATTATACAGTTAATTCTGCACAGGTACTGAAAGTGCTTGAAAAATTCTGTTGATAGTATAGTAAGTATAATATACTGTAGATTAAATGAGAAAGTTCTTTTGAGAGTTAGTCCATAGAAGTGTTCCTTCCACGATTTGTCATTTGCCTTTTTTAAATGTAACTATATTTGATTTTATTTGTTATCATTGTAAACATCAGATCACTATTTTGGAGATATTCTGCATATGGTTGCACATGTCTCTTGACCTTATGGTGTGTTCTCATTTCATGTTTTTGAAATGCTAGAAGTAATTTTATACATAAAGGCTGAAGACTAAACCATTTGTTTTTATGTAACTGCAGCCTGGTTTTGGTACAGCAAATAAAAGTGTTTTTGTAATTTGTGCTAATATATATTTGTTTTTATATTTATTATTCTTGACATTCATTTCTTACCTTGACTATTTGGGTATAGTTGACATAAGTTGATATTTTAGTTCTAGGTTAAATTTATATATTTTAGGTGGTGTAACTGGTCATTATTTTTGTTTTTCATTCCTGGTTATTTAGGTAGTTGAAATCATAATTACATTTTAGGTTAAATTGATATTCATTTATAAAGGAAAGTATATGTTAGGGGCTGTAATTAATCACCTTTTATCTTTTATGTTAAGTGTTCAAATGTTTTTTTTTAATACCCTTAAATATTCCTTGCGGTGACCTGTCATGTAAACTATCCATTTGCATGTAAAATGATACATGATGAAGCTAACTCTAGAATCATAATGCCTCTGAAGTTTATATGGATAACTGACAAAAAAAGAATTTGCTGTTTGATCAAATCACAAAATTGTCACACGTAATGCATTCTGTATGCCAGGTATTTAAACTGCTCCCATTAATCTGACAGCCCGAGACAGTAATTTGTAAATCCACCCTCAGCCGCCTCAATCTCTATCTCTGTGAAGTAATCTGTTTGCCTCACTCCTCCACCCATCACAAACCTCCCTGTCCTTACTCCGATTTAGTGCCTAGACATTTGCCAAAAACATGGAGGTGGGAGAACAATTAGTTGTTTCTAAGGTAGTGGTACTTTGTTATTGTCATGATTCCCCGTTGTCCTCACTGTGTTCTCTGTTTCTCTTGTCACGTTTCCATGTGGTCCGTCCCGTGTTTTCTGTTTCACCCTCGCCAGTCACGTTCCATGTCGCCCTTCCTTGTTATCCGTCCCGTGTTTTCTGTTTCACCTAACACGCTCCCTGTCATTTCTTCCTTGTTGTCCGCCTGTGTTTCACTGTCTCTGTTAAAAACTACACTTCCCTTCTTCCTCACTCCTCATCACTGCTGTCACAGCGTTATTGTCCGCACCTCTTGTCTTCCCATTCTTCAAGTGTGACAGAACGATCGACCAAAATATGGATCCAGCGGTTATCCGGGCATGCTGCCGCCTCCTGGACCTGAAGCAAGGCAGCCGCCCGGTGGAGGAACACATTAGGGACTTCCTGTTCCTAGCGAGCGCCACCGACTATCCTGACTCCTCCCTGGTGGTGTTCTTCCAGGCTAGCCGCCGGCGACGCGTGGCTGGACGCTCTGTGAATTTATGGAGGAGACACTTCTGGCATGCGGCTCACTGCTTACTGTGGAGGTGGTTGAGGATCCTGCCTCTCCTCCCACGGCGGTGGCCCTCCAGTCGTCCTTGGCTCGTCCTCTTCCACCTGCCCCACCGGTCAGCGAGCTCGCCCCCACGCCTGTCACGGTGAGCGAACCTGTACCCACGTCAGCCACAATCTGCGAGCCAGAGCCCACACCTGCCTTGGTCAGTGAGCCTGCACGGCCCACTTCGTCTGCCCGGAGGAGGAACAGAAGACGGGCTTCCGCCTTCCGGCCAACGTCAGCCACGATCAGCGAGCCTGTGCCCACGTCAGCCACGGTCAGCGAGCCGGCACCTACGCATATCACGGTGAGCGAGCCAACGCCTACGCATGTCACTGTGAGCGAGCCTGTCGCCCCTGAAGTCAGTGAGCCAGCGCCTGTAGCCTCGACCGTCCCTGAGCCAGCGCCTGTAGCCTCGACCGTCCCTGAGCCAGCGCCTGTAGCCTCGACCGTCCCTGAGCCAGCACCTGCAGCCATGACCGTCCCTGAGCCAGCGCCTGCAGCCATGACCGTCCAAGAGCCAGCGCCTGCAGCCATGACCGTCCAAGAGCCAGCACCAGCGGCCATGACCGTCCAACAGCCAGCGTCCCTCGAACCTTCTAGGGCTCTGCTTCCCGAGCCTTCCAGGGCTCCTCCTCTCGAGCTTTCCAGAGCTCCGCCTCTCGAGATTTCCAGAGCTCTGCCTCTCGAGCTTCCCGAGCCTTCCAGGGCTCCGCCCCTCAAGTCACTCGGGCCATCCAGGGCTCCACCCTCAAGTCACTCGGGCCTTCCAGAGCTCCGCCCCTCAAGTCACTCGGGCCTTCCAGAGCTCCGCCCCTCAAGTCACTCGAGCCTTCCAGGGCTCCACCTCTCGAGTCTCTCGAGCCTTCTAGAGCTCCGCCCCGCGAGCCTTCTAGAGCTCCGCCCCTGAGCCTCCTACGGCTCCGCCTCTCGAGCCTCCTTCGGCTCCGCCCCCAGAGCCTCCTACGGCTCTGCAACCAGAGACTCCAGAGCCTTCTAAAGCTCCGCCTCCCGAGCCTCCTACGGCTCCGCCCCTAAAGGCCCCTACGGCGCCACCTTCCTCGGCTCCGCCTCCTGAGCCTTCCTCGGCTCCACCTCCTGAGCCTTCCAGGCCTCCGCCTCTAGAGCTTCCTGTGGCTCCACCTCCATCGGCTCCGCCTCCAGAGCCTTCCAGGTCTCCGCCTTCAAAGCCTCCTACGGTGCCACCTCCCTCGGCTCTGCCTCCAGAGCCTTCCAGAGCTTCGCCTCTAGAGCCTCCTACGGTGCCACCTTCCTCGGCTCTGCCTCCTGAGCCTCCCACGGCCCTGCCTCCTGAGCCTCCCACGGCCCTGCCTCCTGAGCCTCCCACGGCACTGCCTCCTGAGCCTCCCACGGCACTGCCTCCTGAGCCTCCCACGGCCCTGCCTCTTGAGCCTCCCTCGGCTCCGCCTCCTGAGCCCCCAGAGCCTCCCTCAGCTCCGCCTCCTGAGCCCCCAGAGCCTCCCTCAGCTCTGCCTCCTGAGGCCCCAGAGCCTCCCTCAGCTTCGTCTCCAGAGCCCTTCGCAGCTCCGCCCCCAGGGTCTCCTGCGGCCTTGCCTGCGCCTCCTTCGGCGCCACCACCTAAGTCTTCGACTGCGCCATCTCAGAAGTCCTCCTTGGCTCCGCCAGCTCCCCTAGTGGCCACTCTTCCTCCCAGGCCTCTTCGAACTGTCCCGGTTCTGTGGCCACCTCCCGGGTCCCCTGAACCGGCCCCTGTTCTGCGGCCATCTCCCAGACCTCCTAGACCTGTCCCTGTCCTGAGGCCGCCTCCCAGGCCTCCTGGACCTGTCCCTGTCCGATGGCCACCTCCCAGGGCCCCTAGACCTGTCCCTGTCTTGTGGCCGCCTCCCAGGCCTCCTCGAACTGTCCCGGTCCTGTGGCCACCTCCCGGGTCCCCTGAACCGGCCCTTGCCCAGTGGCCAGCTCCCAGGCCCTCTAAACCTGTCCCTACCCGGGGGATGTTCCCCAGGCCACCCGACCTGGTTCCCTGCACACACCCCCAGAGACTGCTCACCTGCCCTCTCGGCCTCCCTGGTCTGCCCGTCTGCTCTTTGTGCCCCCGTGGACTGCCTATTTGCCCCTTTTGCCTCCTTGGACTGCCTAATTTCCCCTTGTGCCCCCGTAGTCTGACTCCATGTCCCTGGTGCCCCCTTGGTCTGTGTCCCTTGTGCCCCCTTTGGTCTGTCTTTTTTTCCCCTTGTCTAGCCCCTCTCGCCTTGAACATCTGTTTATCCCTGCTATTGTGTCTTGTCTGTGTCTTAAGTCCGTCTGGAATCCGGTCCAACGATTCCCCGTTGTCCTCACGTTGTCACGTTTCCATGTGGTCCGTCCCATGTTTTCTGTTTCACCCTCGCCAGTCACGTTCCATGTCGCCCTTCCTTGTTATCTGTCCCGTGTTTTCTGTTTCACCTAACACGCTCCCTGTCATTTCTTCCTTGTTGTCCGCCTGTGTTTCACTGTCTCTGTTAAAAACTACACTTCCCTTCTTCCTCACTCCTCATCACCGCTGTCACAGCGTTATTGTCCGCACCTCTTGTCTTCCCATTCTTCAAGTGTGACAGTTATTATTATTTTCCACATTTCTGGATAATAGTAAAATAATCAAAACTATTTTATATTTGTTTGCAACTCTAATTTAAAGCATTTAACAATAAGCCTTTAGGTCAAAGTGCATTTAAAATCATATAAAACATGGATTCAGTCAAGTGCCCCCAAAACTTTCAACTTAATATATTTCATGGTTTTGTATAAGTCTGTATGACAGCATTATTGTGTATCTGTTTGCCCATTAATGTGTTGTGTGACCACAGTAATCTGTCACTTTCCTGCTTACCATGTTGGGGAGGGAAAAAAAACAGTTTCTTGTCTAAACAGGATTTTGCCTTTGTTCTGCAATGTCTGACACAAAAAGATTCTGTTCCAGTCACATTCTTCACAGATTCATTTAATCCACTGCATGAAAGAGAATTTAAATAATGTAAAATCCTGTATCATGTCAAAAGCATTCTGCACTCCCCTGACATTCTTTATGAATTAAGCAGTTGTTTCCCAGAACATAGTTGAGGAATAATGTTCCTGCTGGTTATTTAAAAGCTTTTCAGTGCAGTCAGATTGCAGACTTTGATCTGCATGCTTGTTATGCATCTTCCAGATATGAACAATTAGGTTGGATTCTGAAGACAAATTAAGTGGTTTAGTAACATAAAGTGATCTCTGTACAAAAGCATATATTTGAGACTGAAGGATTTAAATACATGAAGTAAAAATAAATGCATTTCTTGTTTCTGTTGTAATGCATTGCATCTCTTTGATGCCTTTAATCAATCTGAGAAAAATGAGTCATGGTGGAGTAGATCTGAGCCCACTCAGTGGGTGAACTTATTTGGCAAACAGTAGGTAACAAAGTGAAAAGTCCTAAAGTTTAAATTGAAAATCTGTGTTGCTTCCATAAGAGTGGCACCCACATACTCCACCCCAGTATCATGATTGTGATATTGCAGGAAATATCCCTGGATCAGCATCCTTGTTGGTCCTGCAACACTTCCATCAGCCAATCAGATTATAGAGTTAGGGTTAACATTAGGGCTGGGGTTGCTGCTTCAGCAACATTCTTTCTTATAATTTCCTTTCATTTGAGGGGATTTGTTGAAAGGAATGTTGTTCCAACAAAAAACCCAGGAACATGACCATGTCAGCCTTTATAAGGATGGACATTAGACTTCTGGTTTGGGTCAACCTTACTGTTTCATAAGAAAAGGTTATCAAAATAGTAACCATTACAAAATACACCATAATAACCATAGAGTTTCCAGCAATATACTGTAGTGATTGTTAATAGGAAGATTCACCCAAAAAAGAATTTTCTGTCATCATGTTTCAAAGCTGTATTTCTTCAGTGGAACACAAAAGGAGATGAAAAGCTTCAGTCACCATTCACTTTCATTGCATCTACTGACATTGCAGCTACCTAACTTCTCTGTTTGTGTTCCACAGAAGAAAGTCATAATGGTTTGGTACAACATGAGGGTGAGTAAATGATGACAGGTTAGTTCTTTCGAAAATAAAGCTTTAGGAAGCTTGCATTTTGTTTTGTTTCCTTGTTTATTGACTATGGTGGCATATTTCAAGTTACCACACAGTTTGAGCTAGAATAACTGTAGTGCAATGGCATTACCATGGTTACCATGGTAAATTCTATTTTAAGTTGGGTTGACTCAAATTAGTTGTGCTTTGACTTTTGACTCAAGTTACTTTAATATAAAATTATCTTTTATCTTTTTATCTTATAAAATAAGTCTTGTTGAGACAACAGGTAAAACAAATGAAAACTATTTGAAGTAATGTAGACTTGTCCTGTTTTGTTCAAATAGCATTAATATAATATAATTTAACATGTCTTGAACTTTTTCTGCATACTTTGTGCAAAGTACACTTTAAATGTTGGATTTTTAAGGAATTAGCAAATTGCTAATCAGTCAAAATATGCGAACTCTTCACATAGTCAAATAGACCTCAACATACAAACCTCAGTAATGGTGACAATCAACAAACGTCATTAAGTAAAAAGATGAGCTCTTGAACATAATCACACAACTATTAACTAACAGTCATGACAAAATTTTCAACAATAGCAAAGATATCGTAAAGTCTGCAAACAATAAGCCTTTAATACTAACCATAAAAATATAGTCATACTGCAATGCATGCTGGGATCTGGAAGATCAGCAACAATATTCAATATTAAATAGTTTGACAATCTTAAATAGTTTGACAAATGTGTTAAGCTAATTGGGACAACATTAAGTGTTATATTGTTTGTCTAACATGCATTGTGAAAAATGTCTGTCATTTTAATGGTAAAAGACTGTAAAATTGCTACAGAAAAAAAAAACGTTAATTGATCAACGAGTAGCCTACTAACTGCAAAATATACAGTACATTTTTTAATGCATTTTAAAAGACAATACAGTAGTTTTTACAATAATATGTTTTAGATGTAAAAAGTATGATTTTCCTGTATAAATAATGGTAAAAATGTACATTGTTTAAAAAGAGAGCACATGTACTTTTGTAAAGTAAATTATTGTTTAAATTAGGCCTACAGTAAAAAAACAATAATTGAGCATTCCCTGCATGACCCATCATATTTCATTATATTTGATGGGAATAGTTATGTTTCTTCTTGTTTTTAATATCAGTTATGTACATCGGGTGTTCTGTGTTATATTTATTGTAGTTTAGTTCATGTTTATTGCATAATTTTAATTTCACATGTTGAAAATTCTAAATTCTCTGAAGGTTTTTAGTGTTTGTGTGAGTGACACTGAGCACTGTCTCTAAATGTTTATTGATCATTGCTCCTGGAGCCACTGCTGGTGAACTTCATGTCATCATGTGCCCCTCTGTAATAACTACGTCATTAACAATACATAATAAAGTAAAAAGCAGATTTTTACAGTTTCAGAAGTTTAATATCAAGTGTATGTTTTTTTTTTTTACTGTAAATGTAACATCATTTATTATATTAATTATTATTATTATTTTTACAGTGCCAGTGTGGTCATGTAAATTACAACAGTTTTAAACTGTAAAATGTACAGGTTGTTCTGCAGTTGTTTTCATGTTTTACTGTATTTTTTACATAATTATTCTAGCAAATACAGCTGCCAGTTTTTTTTATTTTTATTTTTTTTTTACTGTGTTTGTTTAGATTCAAAGTAATTTACATTTCTCAGTATCGAAGATTTTGCGATAAATGATTCAGAGTTAACTGACAGAGATTTGAGTTGATTCAACATATGATTTTGAGTTGAGGTGGCAAATACACTTGCTAATTCAACTTAAGCATTGATTTCATGAGAATGGATTAAAACAAGCTCAGATAAATTGACAGCACTCAAAAATTCTAGTAGAATGAGAGAAATCAGTAAAATCATCCACCTTACTCAAAACACGTAGGCCTACATAATGGATATTAGGATTTATGTGGATTGCACTTAATTTATTTGGGTTAAAACATCATCAGGGATAACAGTGAATAAATGTAAAACACGTCAGGATTAGGCTATATCGTCGTTTTTAGGCAACAGAGTGGAGCATTGTGTAAAATGCTACAAAATTTCAGACAGTCTACCAAAACAGAGTTTGAAAGTGGTGTGTACGGAATGTACGAATTGAAAACAGCGGAGTTTAAATCACCGAACTTGCAATCTACGCTGTCGTCAGCACCCGGCAGGCGGAGCACTGGAGACGCGCGAGTCTATTCACGAGGAGGGGATGCGCACGCACAGAGCCTACAGTTACCTACACTTCACTCTCACCGTCCGGGTTACTATCGGAAAGAGGGTGCACCGTGAACCTGCCGGAGCCGCTCAACGCGGGGGACCATTAACATGACCACCATGAACCGTTCGCCGGACATCTGGACTTGAGACCTTCGGTCTATCTTCTTTCTCCAGGGTTCTTGTTCCCGGACTATCCTCTTTTAGATTCCCTCCATTTCCATCATCTGCCCTTCTAGAATTAATTGAACACTAGAACTAATCATGTTGTGGAAAACGGGACTGATCTTTTTGTGCTGGGGCTTGACGTCAGGGGAACTCCAGGACTCACAGTCCGGTTCTCATTCAGTTCCAGCGCAGAGAACTATGGATTTCGGCTTCGTGCCCTCCGAGATTTACGAGACCGTCGCCTATTACGAGCCCGGAGCCATTGGGATTTTATTTAACATGATGCACGCTTTCCTTTTTGTGGTCCAGCCTAACCCGTTTCCTGAAGGTAAGCTCGGTCCGGTGATGCACTTGTGAACTTCTGTGCACCTGCGTCAGGTGTTTTTTTTTTTCTTTCTTGATCACAATAAACAGTGGAAATCTGAGGTGTCCGTCCCACAAAAGTCATCACTGTTGAATTACTCATTTGAATCTGGTTATTTATTTACACTGATGATGATGATGTTGCTGTTTCTACATCTTGAGCAGGTAGGCTTTAAGGTGTGCTGTTTCCATGGTGAGTTTGGCAGGTGTGAGGGGAGATTGGAGGGGTTGAAACAGGGTGGTCTGTCCCATTCCCCACCCCCACTGTGTCCATCATTAATCGGTAAACTTTGAGATTAGGATTTTGTGACCCTTTGAGTCACTCTCCTAATGAGCTAAAACACTAATCTGGAATCCCATATGTTGCTGTGCTTTTATTTTCCAGCCTGCTACAGGTGGACACTGTATCATCAACATTGAAGACACAATGGCAGCCGCCAAACACTTGAAAAGATTATTAATGTGATCATACTCGTTTCATATGATACATAATGCTTTGTCGACCAGTCAGATGTACTCTTCTGCTTTGGAAGGTTGTATAATCATTTGATCTGGTAAATAGTGATGTTTCCCTCTAGCAGTTGGTCGAAATCATCTGTGCTGTCTTGTGAACCCATGAAGCACTGGGGCTGTTTTGTTTTCATTTCTCCCCTTTTCCTTCTTTTTTTTTTTTTTTTTTTTTTTTTTTTTTTTTTGCATTCTCTAATAAAAATAACCACAGCTGTAGCCTTTTGGCGAATTAATTAGAATGATAAAGGCTCTCTGACAGGACTCCAGTATAATCGTTCAGGCAACTGTGTTTGATTTGCATGGAAAGAGACAGCTGTACAGATCACCGAACAACAGTGTCATCATACCTCAGTTTTATCTTGATTAGTTCTCTTTGACTATATATATTTGTTGCCAATACCAATAAACCATATTTCAGACAGGACAAAAAATTCACTGACATATTGCCACTTAGGCCAGTAACCATGCCCAATAACAGGAGTCTATCAACAGCCTTATCAATGGATATTGGATAATGCACAACATTTTTAGTAAATATTATATAAATGTTTAATTTCAGCATGTAGGTGTACATTTCAATTGCCTTAACTAAATTGTATTAGCCGTTGGCCACCCTGCTCTCTTGGTACTACAGTTGATGTCAGAAGTTTACATGCACTTTGAAGTCATTAAAGCTATTTTAAACACTCCACAGATTTAATATTAGCAAACTATAGTTTTGGCAAGTAATTTAGGACATCTACTTTGTGCATGACACAAGTAATTTTTCCAACAATTGTTTACAGACAGATTGTTTCACATTTAATTGACTGTATCACAATTCCAGTGTGTCAGAAGTTTACATACACTAAGTTAACTGTGCCTTTAAGTAGTTTGGAAAATTCCAGAAAATGATGTCAAGCCTTTAGACAATTAGCTTCTGATAGGAGGTGTACTGAATTGGAGGTGTACCTGTGGATGTATATTAAGGCCTACCTTCAAGCTCAGTGCTGTTTTACTTGACATCATGGGACAATCAAAAGAAATCAGCCAAGCCCTCCACATGTCTGGTTCATCCTTGGGAGCAATTTCCAAACACCTGAAGGTACCACGTTCAACTGTACAAACAATAGTACGCAAGTATAAACACTATGGGACCACGCAGCCATCGCTCAAGAAGGAGATGCATTTTGTCTCCTATAGATGAATATAGTTTGGTGTGAAAAGTGCAAATCAATCCTAGAACAACAGCAAAGGACCTTGTGAAGATGCTGGAGGAAACAGGTAGACAAGTATCTATATCCACATTAAAACAAGTCCTATATCAACTTAACATGAAAGGCTGCTCAGCAAGGAAGAAGCTGCTGCTCCAAAACTGCCATAATAAAGCCAGACTACAGTTTGCAAGTGCACATGGGACAAAGATCTTATTTTTGTAGAAATATCCTTTGATCTAATGAAAAAAAAATCTAACTGTTTGGACATAATGACTATCGTTAGGTTTGGAAGAAAAAGGGTGAGACTTGCAAGCCAAAGAACACCATCCCAACCGTGAAGTGTGGCGGTGGCAGCATCATGTTTTTGGGGTGCCTTGCTGCAGGATGGACTGGTGCACTTCACAAAATAGATGGCGTCATATGGAAGGAAATTATGTGGATATATTGAAGCATCATCTCAAGACATCAGACAGGAAGTTAAAGCTCGGTTGCAAATGGGTCTTCCAAATAGACAATGACCCCAAGAATACCCCCAAAGTTGTGGCAAAATGGCTAAAGGACAACAAAGTCAAGGTATTGTTGTGACCATCACAAAGCCCTGGCCTCAATCCGATAGAAAAATTGTGTGAGCAAGGAGGCCTACAAACCAAACTCAGTAACACCAGTTCTGTCTGGAGGAATGGCCCAAAATTCCAGCAACTTGTTGTGAGAAGCTTGTGGAAGGCTACCCAAAATGTTTGACCCAAGTTAAACAATTTAAAGGCAATGATACCAAATACTAACAAATAGTTTGTAAACTTCTGACCCACTGAGAATGTGATGAAAGAAATAAAAGCTTAAATAAATAATTCTCTACTATTATTCTGACATTTCACATTCTTAAAACAGTGATCCTAACTGACCTAAGACAGGGAATGTTTTCTATGATTAAATGTCAGGAATTGTGAAAAACTTTGTTTAAATGTATTTGGCTAAGGTGTATGTAAAGTTCTGACTTCAACTTTAGTATTGGCATTGGCTATTGAAAAATTCATATTGGGCAACTACTAGTTGCCAACCTAGGAAGACATTTCTTAAGGCTTGGGCTACATCCACACTTCTCAGTTTTTCGTTTGAAAACTCAATTTTGAGTTTCCTAACATCATCGCTTTACAAAGTAAGCGATAATGGAGTGCATTTTCGGTGGAGGAACTGTACACGTAGCAAAATCAATGCGTTTTTTAAATGAAAACCTATTATTGTGGATGGGCATCGATTACATTTACCTTTGCACAGCAAATTTTTGTGGTCAAAATATTTCAACAGGAATCCATGCGATTAGGAATTTCAGCTTGATGGAGTTCTATTGGTGAAGGAATGTCCTTATGTGAATTTCACAAAAGTGTTGACCAAGAGGGAGTTGAATGGATTGGCAGGGATGTCTGTGTGGCAGTACTTCGTGCATGGTAGGGCTGCACGGTTATGACAAAAATAGTTGTCGATTACCTCCCTTGATATTGTAATTGCGATTATTTTATTTTTTTACGATAAATAGAATTTACATTAAAATACTTATTTTGTGCTGGACAACCGCATTCCATATTCTTTATGTACTAGACTACATGTCTAAAACAAGCTGAGAACTGTGTTCATAAATTACTTCATTTGCATGAAAAACAAAAGTGTTATTCAAATTATTTATACATTTTACACAAAAATGCAACAATACAAAAATACTAGGTTACCGTTACTGATATGCCGATAGACTGATTTAAATGATTTGTCATTGCATTCTTGCACACAACAGACAAAAAATACATTGTATTTAAAATGTAATTAATTGTGACAGCTGTAATTGTAATCTTGATTATTTTTTCGATTCATTTTGCAACCCTAGTACACTGATACACTGAACATTGTTCATAAATTGACGAGCAAATAATTTAGCAGTGATTTTCTTTTTTAACTTCACCCTCCCAGAGTATAAAGGGCAGTATAAAAAAGATGATGCTTAACAAGTAGTTTTGTGGGTTTCACACTTGCTTCCCGTCCACCCATGCCGCCATTCTATGCCTGCAAAATTTCGACATGCAAAGGTGCAGTAAATGTGACTAAGCCTTTAGCATGCAGTTTAGCTTTTCGTAGTGTTTGCATTAGAACTGACTTAAGAAGACTGGTCACACTACACAACACCACTACTGAGACATCCTCAAATCCTTTAATCCTCATATCTGAATGGACTTTGACAAGGGAAAGTAAGGGCATGGCTGTGTGATAGTAACAAGATTATGAGACTTTCTTCTGACTCGCACAATATTTCAACTCTTACTCTGGAGTAAGGGTATGTACAGTAGCGAAAACTTGTAAATTCTGTTAAGAAAGGATAATATCCCCTGTAACCATGTCTTCCTTCAAAAAAAACATGTCTGTGTGCTGCAGGGCAAATTATTTGTAATATTAATTTGAAAATAATAATAATAATTGAATACATTATTGGGAAAACAACCAAATATCATCTTGACATGGTCAAAGGCATCAGATATTGGCAATCACTCTGACCATCGTCGATACCAGAGATCATCGTCTATCGGCACAACCCTAGTTTCCGTCTTGCACTGTATAAGCAGCATAGTTTTTACTCCTGTACATGCAGTTCAGTCTTAAGAAGCTTTCTCCACAGCAATGTAATTTCCCCACACTTGTGTAAATCCAAGGAAAACATTGCGATTTTATTCTCGTTGTTTCACTTTGTTTCCAGATATTACACATTTGTTGCTGTGTTTGTTTCCTTGTTCCCTGTACCCTGTTCCCTGTAAGAATGTAACTTTTTCTGTTTAAAACCACTTTCTCCTAAACAAATATTAGTAAGCTACTTATAGGTTAATAATTATTATTATTTTTTTTAAGTAAGCTCTGTGTTTCTGTGGTGCTATGAAAATGGCTCTGTTTGTTTTGAGAGACCGCTTAGACCACAAGCAATGGCGTGAGTTGACTATCTCTTTGTTTCGCCAACAGCAGATGGGGGCATAGTCAAAAATCTGTTTTGAAAACAAAGTTCCTTTTTGCAATTCCGTTTGGTGGAGATAGTGTCGTAGAAATTACATACTTAAGCTTTAACTTTCTATCACGACCTGCAGCAGAATTGCCTTGCAATAGTGGGGTTTCCTCTTATGTAAAACTCCGGATTCCCCACCATAGGAGCACATATAGGCAAACATGGGGTGTATAAACGTTACGCTTTTGTGGAAAGCATGAGAAGGCAGATGGGGAATTCGGATCTAAATGCAGTTTAATGCTAAATAAACAAACACAGGAACGAAAGAAAAGGTCCACAATGGGAAAATAAACTAAGGCACAAAACAATACACAGAAATATAACATCTAGGGTAAACGTTGACAAACTTGAGGAATAACCAGGAGCAGGGAACATGAAACGCTAACAGTCAACAACGATTGACAAAGGAAGGAGGAAACAGCGGGGTTTAAATAAACAGACACGATAATGACAAAATAACAATCAGGTGTGGACAATAACACAGTGCTGGCAGTGAGGGCCGGGAATGGTGGGAAATGTAGTTTTACAAGGACAGTGAAACACGGGGCAGACAACAAGGAAAACGTGACATGGAATGTGATCAGTGACGAGTGAAACACAAAACACGGGGCAGACAACAAGGGATCATAATAATAAATGGTTATAGTTTATAGTGTATGTGCTTTTCCTAGGGCTGGGCGATAAAACGATATCGATATATATCACGATAAAGAAAATCCACGATACGGTTTTGAGGAATTTTCAATATTTACTGCATGTCGCTAAAACACAAGCAGTTCGGCTTTCTCAGTCTGCGTTTCCACTGGGGGGACGAAATCCGCTCAAAGGCACTCACAGCACTAGGATAGAGTTTCCTCCGTACCGCTGCCAATCCTACAATCCACCTTGCGAGCATGACGCTCAGCTTTCATAGGAATTAGGGCTGCACAATTAATCGAAATGAAATCGAAACCGCGATATGACCTATTGCGATAATTAATTTGCAAAGGCTGTGATTTAATTAAATAAATAAATAGTCTGCTCCCTTCAAAGTTTATTTGCACTGCTCAGTCCAGTCTATATTAAATTAGCGTATTGTTACAGTGTTTTCAGAGCGGTTCTATACTCCACAACTCCCTCTCATGCTTAGAGTAACAGAAGTGCTCCAAGTTCGGTTCCGTTTGCTTACGTGCGCTAAACGCTTTATTTACACTAAAATGGCGCGTCCTGCGTGAAGCGTTTTTTATTATTATCTGCGGTAGCAGGATCTAACATTTTTATTGAATGATTGCTGAGCAAACAGCATTAACAGTAACACCTGTAGAGTCCTCTTCTCCTGTCATTTGTTTACCTCATGAGAGAGCATGTCACCCTTATTACACTCCCCGCGGAAACAAGTGAAAGCGGAACTAATATTACCAACATTCAAGAAAACATCCCCCACACCATTACACCACCACCAGCAGCCTGCATAGTGGTAACAAGGCATGATGGATCCATGTTCTCATTCTGTTTACGCCAAATTCTGACTCTACCATCTGAATGTCTCAACAGAAATCGAGACTCATCAGACCAGGCAACATTTTTCCAGTCTTCAACTGTCCAATTTTGGTGAGCTCTTGCAAATTGTAGCCTCTTTTTCCTATTTGTAGTGGAGATGAGTGGTACCCGGTGGGGTCTTCTGCTGTTGTAGCCCATCTGCCTCAAATTTGTGCGTGTTGTGGCTTCACAAATGCTTTGCTGCATACCTCGGTTGTAACGAGTGGTTATTTCAGGCAAAGTTGCTCTTCTATCAGCTTGAATCAGTCGGCCCATTCTCCTCTGACCTCTAGCATCAACAAGGCATTTTCACCCACAGGACTGCCGCATACTGGATGTTTTTCCCTTTTCACACCATTCTTTGTAAACCCTAGAAATGGTTGTGCGTGAAAATCCCAGTAACTGAGCAGATTGTGAAATACTCAGACCGGCCCGTCTGGCACCAACAACCATGCCACGCTCAAAATTGCTTAAATCACCTTTCTTTCCCATTCTGACATTCAGTTTGGAGTTCAGGAGATTGTCTTGACCAGGACCACACCCCTAAATGCATTGAAGCAACTGCCATGTGATTGGTTGATTAGATAATTGCATTAATGAGAAATTGAACAGGTGTTCCTAATAATCCTTTAGGTGAGTGTATTTAGGTACTATAATATAATGCATTGCTAAATTAAATATAATAAAATAATGAATACAAATAATTAAATTAAATGTGACAAACTAACCAAAATTTCACTTTAAATTGAATTACACCAATGGGTTATCAGTTCAGCTTCAGTTTGATATTAAGCCTCATTCTTTAGGACTATCTTATATACAGTAAAGAATAGTTTGTATAATCCTACTAGTTTTTAAGGCCTAGAATAAAGAGTAATATTTATATTTTGTGTATACTGAATTATTCAATCAATCAACATTATTTTTGGTAAAATTGGTAATAGATTCCACAGACCCCACTGCTTTGGCCATCTCTGGACCCCCGTGAAGTTTTGTAGAGACCAATTTGACTGTTTAGAATTAATTTTTTCTTCTTTTCTTCCATTAACTTTGAAATAAAAAAAAGAAAGTGCAATGTGTAAATTTATATCGTGGTAAATATCGATATCAAACAATATGAAAAAGATTATCGTGATAACAACTTTGGCCATATCACCAAGCCCTAGCTTTTCACACTGTATTTTGTAAATAAAACTGCATTCTCGTTTACATGATGTTTCAGAATGCTGCTTTCTGCATAAACTCTGGAATAAACCATTTTCTTAAATGCATCTAAATGTGGTAATTGAGATCAAATCCTTCTGAGGAAGATGGCTCAGTAATGGCCTACTAATTAATCCATTTGAAGGGCTCAGGTTTCTGGCTGTCATATTGTCAGGAAAAGTATTAGAAACCATTTGGATAGCTTTGTTCTCAGCCATTGCCCAGGCTTTCTTGACAGCCACCTTTGCTATCACTCTGCTCTTTTAGCCTCTGTTTTCTCATTTTGTTCATCTAAAGCAAATTCCCATATAATTCACTTTTTCTATAAAAATATGCTTACATATTATGTTTTGGAACTTGTAAATAAATATGTTTGGGAAAATGTAAAGCTTACAAATTTCCAATTGACTTAAATCAGTGTCTATCGTTCCCATATTTGAATATGAAATTGCGATTGTTGTTATTGCAATTGTCTTGTCTTACAGATATTTACAACTTGTTGCAACCTGCATTTCCACCTGGAAATGCACATTTAATTGTGAGGTTTGATTTAAATTGTAATTAATTATGATAATTAACTTTATAGTCACACTCCAACAATGTTTTTTTGTGTATTTCAACAGAAAACCAAGATTTTGCAAAGATTTCAATATTTCACATAAAATATTTCAAAATAATTCTCCAAAATTGACCATTGTAATGTGAACACCATTGCACTCTACTTTAGATTATACTGCAGAACCCAAAACCCAAAATACAGGTGCAGGATGACTGACTCAATCCTTCTGAAGGAGACATATATGCAGTAGACTCAGTTGCCAGGGCAACATAACTGTATCCTTGTGAGTGTGTTTGAGTTTCTCCCATTGGCCTACATATGTCTAAATGCTGAAGTGTTCTACGAAGTGTGAATAGCAAATGGTTTCTAAGAGAAATGCAGTGCTTCAATAGATCTTAACAAATCCTTGATTCTTAAAAATGTACACAGGTAAGCTAGGACAATTTTGTCATGCCATGAAATGCTTCAAAAGTGGATGAAAAGCTATGTTGCTTGTAAAGAGATTTCAGGTTGTCATGATGTTGTGTGCATGTGTATTGAAGTTTGGCCAAAGTCCCTTTAAGGCAACTTACTGTCAGTTCACTTGGTGACCATCTTGGTAACCCAAGCAAAAATAGGCATAGTCTGCAATTTTATACATCATTTCTCCAACTGCATCTGTTTGTAATTAGACTTCACTTGGACATACAGATTATAGAACAGTACGTTTGTCAAAGGATGACCATGTCTGCCAAGCGGATGGTTTGTCTGTATGATCCATGCCAGCAGGGTAGCTGAAGGATGGAGTGCTAATGTTCATCACAGATGGTACCCTGAGTAGTATATCTGTGTGCTGCCAGCTTGCTTTGCTCCCCTTTGCTCTTCTCCATCTCTAAAGGCAGCCATGTCACACTAAGTTTGAGAAGAGAATGAGAACTTGAACTTTTCCCTCTTTCTTTACCCTAGTTATCTCACTCTGCTTGGCTTCCATTCTTTTCCCCCCTTCCCTTCACTCAGCAAGCCATGTTATACATATTCATGTCTGAAACTCCACAAAGAATTCTGTTTAAAGCAGTTGCTGTTAGTTGGGAGAGGTGGCACTAAAAAGCTATAGGCAGTCTTTATTTATAATGTATACAAGAAGGAATCACTGATGCTCCATTTGTGATCTGGAACAGGAATATTAAAATAGAATAGAAAAATACAATACATTTATTTTACTCAATACATTTATTTTTGTCATTATCACAAGTTGATCAAAACCTGTATGTTGGTATTTTTTTAGTGGAGCACAAAAGGAGAATAGTGAAAGAATCTACACTTTACACCCTTTTCCATAAAATGACATTCATAGTGACCAAGTGCTGTCACTCTCAAAAAGGATTAAAGAAAAAAAAGCACCATTAAAGTTAATATTAGAGGTCGACTAATATATCGGTTTAACTGAGTAATTGGTGCCGATAGTTGCTTTTTGGAACAATATGAGTTCTGTAAAAATCTATTTCGATTGTTGCAGATAGCTTTGTTTATTCCTCTGTTGCTGGCGGTGGAGGATTCTACTGTTAGAAAATCTTGGTTCTACAGTAAAGAGGCCTATAATGGTGAAATAAAAACAACTGACACTGACACCTCATGGGGATTTGCTAAATCTAAATTTTTTACAGTATTCATCCATATTTTTATCCTCAGTTCAATGCGTATTAGTTGTTTTGATTAGATAATGAAGTTTTCTTAACTGAACGCTCTGTAGTTATACAGGATCTTAACTGTAGAACATTGTAACAGAACCAAGTCTCTGTCCTTTCAAAATAAAAGTCCCCAGTGTGTTTCAGCAGGCTTGTTTATAGTTTAAAGTCCTGCATTATTTTTTTCTGCTTATTAATGGTATTTTGGTTGAAGATTTAACTGCATCTTGGAAAATTCATTTTGGACTTGTGACTTTTCCAAGTCTTTTCAACCATCGGACCAAACGGTTCTGGGCACAGCACGATTAGAAACTGTTCACAATTGTCAATTTGTCAACACAAAGGTAATTTATAGTGCATTTAGTTGTTTCTAGCTTGCCAAGTTTGCATATATTTGGCTGAAGTTAATACAAAATAGTGAATGTTTAGTGTATCTTTATTATTTTAGGATTATGATTTAACTACTGTTTTAGCATAGCCTACATTTATTTTTTTACATGCCTTTTTCGTAAGGAAAGCAAATTACAGGTCATTAAAACAAAAAATATATCGATATATTACCATATACTATTTTCATACAAAACATTATTTTGTCAATAAATATATTTTTTAGCTAGTCTGGGAACTTTTACTTTTCTGCATTTTTGTGTCCATTGGAATACACAAACCCTCATGATGATAAACCTCTTGGATCGGCACGGAACAGTACGGTTTTGCGATGAGAACTGTTCGGTCCGATGGTGAAAAAGCAGCTTATGTCTTTGCCCGTCATAGTAAGGAAAGACTAAGAATTAAAACTATCGGCCGATTAATTGATTATCTGCTTTTATTCTGTAAATTTTAAAACGTTTATTTGGTATTCTGAGTCTTCTGAAGCCTTGTCATAGCTTTGTTTGAGGAACAGACTGAAATTCAAGTTATTTGAGCTTGACAGTTTGACATGCCGCTCCATTCCTCACTCCGCTCCCACTCCACTCACATACTCTGCTATGTATTCCATTTCAAGTGTGCAGTCCATCAATACACAAAAGTGATGCAGGCAGAGATCAATGAGCTGCATCTCATTTCAACCGGCTGGTCATTTCGGTGCGGTTTGGTGGTTCTATCTAAGTCCAAGGTTCAGGCAGTGGAATTTGAAGTATCCAATGTCTTACTGTTGGAGTTTGCATCAGTTTGTGTTCTGAAGACTGAAGTGATGTCTGGCTAGCACCGGCTGCATTTAGTCATCATCACTCAGAGACACATAGCAGTGGAGTCTGACACCAAGCAGGAACAGAGCTGGATCTGGCCGGCTCTGGTAACCTTGAGATATGAATCCCGAGGTTGAGACATGGAAACAAATAAAATAATATTAGCGTAGATGTCATTTAATTTTATGCAGAGTTATAGATCATGATAGATGTTTCTGGTTCTGGCAGACCTGACTAAAGATGATGGATAAATTAGGTGTATGCCTGGCTAAATAGAGTCTTTAGTCTAGACTTAAACTGGATGAGTGTGTCTCCATCCCGAACAGTGTTAGGGAGACCATTACATAGTTTAGAAGCCAAATAGGAAAAGGATTTACCTCCTTTTGTGGATTTTGATATCCTAGGAACTGTTAACAAGCCAGAATTTTGTGATCGTAATGAACGTGATGGAATATAGCATGGTAGAATGTCACTTAAGTACTGTGGAGCTAGACCATTCAAAGCTTTGTATGAAGTTATCAACATTTTTTGATTAATACGAAATTTAACAGCCATTGTAATGACTATAAAATGGGTCTAATATGATCATATTTCTTGGTTCTGGTCAGCAATCTGGCAGCTGCATATTAAACCAATTGAAGTTTATTTACTGAACTTGCTGGACATCCTCCCAGTAATACAATAATCTAGTCTTGAGGTCATGAACGCATTAATTCGTTTTTCGTTATCAGCAGCAGAGAGCATGTGTCGTAACTTAGCAATATTTCTTAGGCGGAAGAATGCTGTTCTACAACCATTGGAAATTTTATTTTCAGTGAATAGATTGGTATCAAATATAGCCCCCAAATTCTTCACTGTAGAAGACGAGGTAAGAGTATATACATCAAAAATCTAATTATATTTTATCTGCTTTTTTTAGAGGTTTTGTGTCCTTAACCTGTTGATACGCAATTTCACCACACTGGTGAGTGACGTCACTCTGCTTACATTTACAATATCATTTACATCCATAAATGTAATTAATGTTAACAAATTAATACATCTTTTCAAAGGTCTAAAGGTTCAACATTGATATCTGATCTCTGTTTCACGATAGCAATGCTCCATAAACAGCTATTTTGTTATATGTGCCAGGAGTACAAATTAAAATATGCAATATTAAAATGGGACTTCATACATTTGTTATGAAATGGCGATCACCAGATTAATCCAGTTCGCCACACTTGGGTCAAATATCCATGTCAAGCGTTCATTGAAAAACATCCAATAGCACTTTTTGTCCATAAAAGTGATACATCTGAAAAATATTGATTTATTCTCCATTGTTTACATGAGATCTCGCCAGAAAGAATTACCCTTCGTCATCGTTCTTCAACAAACTATGCAATCTGAGCAGCATTCATCTTGTAAAACTGTATATGATCTTATATATTAGAGTCCTGTAAACAAAACGAGCATGTCTCCAAAATCTATTTTAAAAAATGAGGCGTTGTTTTATTTATAATAGCCAGGAAGAGCGGTCAAATTGTACTCCACCCAGCGATTTTCAGAAAAAAGCTTAGATCATCTTCAAATTTGAAACGTAACTTCTTTAGACTTGTGGCTTTGAGAACATTGTATTTCTGAGTTGTCTTGGCACTTTTTTATAGTTTTTTTAGATTATAAAATCATGTTCAGCACAAAATATTTCCAATACTATAAACTTCAGCTTCTCTAACTTTAAAAAACAACAACATATATTAATTCATATATTAAGCCTGAAGTGTCTTCTTTCAAAAGATACTACAATTGTGTCCATACTCAAAAGGTTTCAGAAAATACAACCATTTAAGTTCAGGTATGTCATTTTCATGGTTTGTGCTCAAAAAGGGGGTGCGTATCAACAGGTTAAATATTACCTCTGTTTTGTCGGAAATGAGTTGAAGGAAATTTCTGGCCATCCAATCTTTGATTTCATTGATACACTGCTAATTTGGAGAATTATGAATTTTCATTGGTTTAGAAGTATATATAATGTTGGGTATCATCGACAGCAGTGGAAACTTATTCCATGATTCCTGATAATATCTCACAGGGGAAGCATGTATAAGTATAAAAGCATAATTCCCATTTTATTTCTTGTTAATTCAATTTGATCAGTAAGAAATTCATGAAGTCATTGCTATTGTGCTGCGACAGAATATCTGGTTCAGTTGATTCTTTATTCCTAACCAATTTAGCCACAGTATTGAAAAAACTCCTAGGATTTTTGTGGTTATTTTCTATGAGTTTGCTCAAATATGCTGTTTTAGTGCCTGTCGGTAGCTACAGACACCATCCTTCCATGCACCGCGAAATACCTCTAATTTTGTATTCTTCCACTTGCACTCCATTTTCCAAGCTGCTCTCTTGAGATTATGAGTGTGATCATTGTAACATGGTGCAGGGCTTTTTTCTTGAATTTTCTTTGATCAAATGGGGGGCGACACTATCAATAGTGCTAGAGGAGACTGTATTTATATGTTCTGTTATTACTTCAAGTTCTTCTAGACTTTTTGGCTTACTTATTATGTGAGACAATTCTGGAAGATTATTAGTGAAGCTATCTGTAGTGGAGCAACTAAGAGTGGATCTACCTGAATGATATCATGGTGTAAATTGAGTGGCATTAGTTGATCACAGTAAACAAGAGAAAAGGTAATGATCTGAGATTTAGAAGAATTTCTATAATATCGACATCAACTCCATATGACAGAATTAAATCTAGCATATGATTATGGCGATGAGTTGGTCCTGTCACATATTGCCTGACTCCAAGAGTCCGGTGACGCTTAAGCTTATAACAATAACCTGAGGGATTAGATTCAATTAAACTAAGGTATTGATCAGGTTTAAACCAGGTATCAGTCAAACAGAGCGCATCCAAACTATGATCTGTAATTATTTCAGTTACAATTAGGGGTTTGGTAGAAAGAGATCTAATGTTTAGTAGCCTTACCTTTATATGATGTTTATCTTCAAATCTTTTTTTTTTCAATTATTTAGTGAGGGGTTTGTGTTTGGTAGTTTGGAAACATATACAGTTTCTATATGATATCTAGGTGATACATTCTCTATGTGTTGTAGTTTATGTGACCTGTGTGATGTCTCAAGGCAGCTAGCAGATGTTTGGATTAACCAGTCTGCTGCCTGACCTGGGCCTCAGTTAGTCAGATACTGTCATTATTAAGACTATGAGCCAAATTACTAGAGAGGAGAGCATCATCTTCCCTGGAGGGATGGAATCTGTCTCTTTTTAGCAGGTCAGGTTTCCCCAAAAACTCTTCCAACAGTCTATAAATCCTGTTCTATTCTCCATACACTACTCAGACATCCACTATACTATAAACCTTGTCACCACGATGAGCAGGGAAGGGACCAGATAATATTACAGTGTCTGACATAGTTTTTGCAAGTTCACACACACCTCTTTAACATTATCTTTAGTGATCTCTGACTGGCAAAGCCAGACATTGTTAGTGCTGACATGAATAACAATTTTAGAAAATCTTTGTTTAGCATTAGCCAGCACTTGTAAATTTGATCAGATGTCAGGCACTCCTACCCCAGAAATGCATTTAATGATGGTGGCTGGTAGAGGTCGACTGATATAGGATTTTGTTGATACCAATAACTAAGTTGGGAAGACAAGCATATAACTGATTAAACGGCGCTAATTTTTTTAATTGATACTGAATGAAAAAAGAACATTTAAAGTAGGGATGCACCGATACCACATTATCTCTTCCGATAACGAAAATCTCAGTATCGGCCAATACTGATCCGATCCGATACCAGGGTTGTTGTTTTATTTGCATTATCAGTTTAGAATATCTTTACATTATTGTGTGAAACTAATTGGGAGTACTCTTTAATATGTAAAGAAACACAAACCTCTAACTACACATTAAGTCAATATAAATGTTTAGCTTATTAAAAAACAATTTATTAACTAGTATACTGGATAATGTAGCAGCAAAATTAACAGTAATTCCAGTCTTCAAGTCTTCAGTAGAAAATAAACCAGTGTTTTTTAGTCTTTCTTTTTTTTCCAAAAATATTTCAACTTGTATCTGGACTTTAAAGGATTCAGATCTCTTTTTTGTTCAATTTAGTTCTAAGACATCAGTCCACTTTTCATTCACATAGTTATTTTATGGAACCCATTCAATTGAAATATTGTTATAAATTGTAAACAAATACTAATGATGACAATAAGAATAATACTATATAGTTATTAATATTATAATTATTGACTTTTAATTTTTATTTTAAATAGAACGGTAATATATTTAATTCATGCACATTTTTAAACCCTCACGCTTTTATTTTGACATTCCATCTAAACACTCCAGGAAATCCTGTATGTGTCTGTTTGTAGGCAAGTTCACAGTAGTTTAATTAACTTCTTATTAAATTCTGGTCTAATGCACCTCCGGTGCCGTTCTAAATGCATATTATAAGTGAACTTAACTATTGAGCATCTGCATCTGAGATGTTGTTCGTGAGTAGCGCTCAAATATTGCGTACCACATGAAGGCTAAAAATAGCTGCGGGTATGTGTAAATAGAGCAGCACCATTCACTAACGCCCTGGAGCTGTGCATACTATGTATTTACTTATTAAACACAGCCTTTTGTGATTCACAGAGCTATTGCAGGTCTTCAAATGGCTGATCACTTCACTTCTAGCTGTTACGCTAATTTAAATTTACAAAGAAACTTGTCGCACATACACACACACACCGATCACTTGATGAATATCTAATCAAAATGACAAAAATACGTATTACTGTGAGCATAAAACATTTATTAAAATCAGAAATGTATCTGATTTGTTTATACGTTTCTCTTGACTACATGAAGATATTTTTCTCAACTCTCTCATTTCATTTAAATATACAAATAAACGTGACAGGATATAAACTAATGCAAATAGATGGTATTACATTTTATTTGTACTTGTTTTTTGTCACATTGTTCTAACCGCTTGAGGTTAGCTTTTAATGTTAGCGTCCTCTCACCCTGGTTTGCAAACATACTGCTGTTCTCTATTAATGCATATAGTCAAGAACTACTTTAAAATGATATGACAACATGTACTGTATACATACCTTTTATTTGTTGGTGTTGTAAATCTGCATTGTTCAGCTCCGTGCAGTGTCAAAACAACCCCCACAAGGCATCAGTGATAGTTTTTATTTCGCCTCTAGAGGCCACTCTCATACTGTATAATGACAGCGTGCCATTCCCAGCCGCTCCAGCACCATTATCCAGCAAAATTATCGGTGTGGATTTTTGCCAATAATGATAGTTCCAGAAATCATTATTGGTGCTGATTAATCTGCAAAACCGATATATCAGTTGACCTCTAGTGGCTGTAGTCTCTATTTTCACGTTCCTTACAATAGAATTACCAATTATTAAGACTCTTTCAACATGATTCTCAGTGGGTGCATCACTGAGTGGGGAGAATCGATTGGAAACCCTAACAGGAATGAGAGAGTGGTGTTGCTTTGCTGAGCAAGTTGGTGTTGATGCAACCGAGACATCACCCAAACGCCCTGCTGCAGGGGCTCTACAGCCGGAACCAAAGTGTGTGTGTTGCTCCCTGTACTAACCACATCCGAAACAGTATCTACCAGCTTCTCTTTCTCACTGACTTCCACTAGCATTCGGATGTATGTCTCTAACTCATTAACCTTCTCTGTCGGCCTGACTAATTCCTTACATTTAACACATGTAAATGCCTCACTGCTGATAGAAGAAGCTATACTAAACATGTGGCATGCAGTGCCGGAAAAACATGAGCAGATGCCATGACTTACCACAATTGTTTGTTGTTGTTGTTGTCATGGTTGTTCTTGAGCGGCTATGGTTTGAGATCGATGTGTTCCCTATCTGTCACTCACTCGACGTTGTGTCGATGAGTTGACACTTGGGGTCGCACTTGCGGAACCCAGACATCTCTAATCTTGAGAAAAGGCCAATGGAAATTGGCGTGTGGAATTTGCATGCCACTCCCCCGAACATACGGTTATAAAAGGAGTGACGCTGCAAACACACATCAGATATCTTCTTCGGAGCCGAGCTCTGCCACCTCAATTCGTCTCTACACACTGTTGGATCTACGGCGCTTTCCAGCGGTTCTCCCCCTCGCACACTACGTTGTGCTGACCACACACCCCTGGGCGCTTCAGCAGCAGAAAAAGTTAACGGAGTGAATAACTTCATTTATATATATATCTATATATACCTACCCATAAAACACAAAAAGTAATATTTTCTCTAAAAGAGTTGCGCAAATGGAAAGCGTCTTTTTCAAGATGCCTTTTCGTTTGTGTTTATTTCCTGGTTGCGGTCCATGTCTCTCCCCGTCTGATGGCCACGGTCGCTGCCTTTCGTGTCTGGTTGCCACCCACGTGGAGTCAGCATTCGTGGATGGTTCATGTCCTCACTGCGAGGACATGACCAAGGGTACGTTGCAGTCGCTGCACGCCCTCGTAAGAGCGTCGGTTAGCACTGGGGGCGATATGGGGACCTCAGTGGGAGCCTCTCCACCGGGTATTCCCCCACGGACATCCCACTCACACTCGTATGCTCCAACCGAGCGCTGGGGCGAGGTTGCCGGTTCATTTCACGGTGGACCCGTGATCTCGTTCGGGGTGCCTGACGATGTTGAGCTATCAATCGCGGCATCGGAGAGCAGGTTCGTCATGTCTGACGCTGAGGACTCAGCTGGACTACCACCCTCGGGTGCGGCGGCTCAGTCGCAGGCCGACGCGGAGCTTGAGCCCGGGCAGCCACGAGTGTCAGCTGGAGAGTTGGGCAGTTGGATCAGTGCTTTCCTTTCTGCAGGAAAAGTTGGAGGGACGGGTGTCCCCCTCCACCTTGAATGTGTATGTAGCCGCCATATTGGCACATCACGATGCTGTGGACGGTAAGTATTTAGGGAAGCACGATTTCATCATCAGGTTCCTGAGAGGCACGAGGAGGTTAAACCCCCCCCAGGTCACACCTCGTTCCCTCATGGGACCTCTCCATGGTCCTTCGGGGCCGGGTGTGGTCTCTGCGGTGTCCTCCTCTTTGGAGGAACACCCCCCAGCTTGGACCATATATTTGGCCCCCAGCTTTTTTGGGGAGAACAAAAGAGAGAAGGCCACAGCTGAACCAGCCAGTCCTTATACTTCTGAGCAGTTAGCTGTTCCCCTAGGTGCAGGGGAACGCTTCATACCTGCCAGTGTGTTGGGGGAAGTTATGCGACAGCTTTCTGCGCTGGCTACGAGGCACACAGAGGTCTGTCCGTCTCACATCGCCAGTCTGCGTAACTCGGTTCAGCTCTTGTGGCGTTTTCCATTGGGACCCATTGTCGAGTGAGTGACAGATAGAGAACTTCTCGGTTACTGATGTAACCTTCATTCCCTGATGGAGGGAATGAGACGAAGTGTCCCTCCTGCCACAACACTGAACCATCCGCTGAAATGGCCGGGTCTTTGGCTCGGCTCCTCAGTGCGATACTGATGTGTGTTTGCAGCGTCACTACTTTTATACCCGTATGTCCGGGGGAGTGGCATGCAAATTCCACACGTCAATTTCCATTGGCCTTTTCTCAAGATCAGAGATGTCTGGGCTCTGCAGGAGCGACCCCTAGTGTCAACTCATCGACACAACATCTCGTTCCCTCCTTCAGGGAACAGAGGTTACATTAGTCTGTTACTGAGATGGTTCCTGATCAGTAGATGTTTGAGATTGATGTAATAATCCGTGTAAAACAAAGTGGAGAAAACGAACGCACGTAGTCGAGACATGAGATTTAGACAAGCAGAAAAAGTAAAAAAGAGAGAAAATGTGCAGTTGAAACAGTAGAAAAGGAGAACAACCTGAAGCACGTGGTAAAATGGCAAATGATACAATTATGAAATAATAAGAATAAGCTATGCTAAACAGGCTAGCAAGCTACAAACACTCGTGCAGCATCCCAGCAGTTACTGGAACAGGAAGTGGATCACTTTCATATTTGTCCATCACCTTTGGTAGAAATGGATGTTATCCTTAGTCTTAATTTATTGGTTGGGGCATAGATTTTAAATTATGCTCTTTTCATTTTGGGGTAAGCTCTGCTCCCTGCCATCATTGCTTCCAAAGGATCCGACAGTTCAAGCAAATATTAATTCTATCAGGCATCTCATCCAATCACAACACAGCCTCTGCTTTGTAAGGCCGCTCAGGTGTTTCTCATTGTTGCTTACTTCAGTTTCTTTCACACCCTTCCCCCCATCATCACCAGTTTAGGTCCTCTCCTGGGCGGGGGTAAACATCGCTCCCCTCCCTTCATTGCTTCCACCAGGATCCGACGGTTCAAGCAAGGATCAGAGCGCTTGAACCGTTGGGGCTTACAATAAATTATTTAAGTATTTCTACGTTTTTATTAATCCCAATAATCCCACGTCTTTTCTGATAGAAATACACTTATGTTATTTTATGTTAGTCTAGCAGGCAACCCAGAATATTTTTGGTAAAGGGAAGGTGAAGCATGTAACTCTTTTGATTTTTAAAACACTTTTTCCAATACCAGCTTAATAAGTAACCCATTTATTTGTAGGTTGAATTCCTGAAGAGCGTAAACACTGTATGAATTTGCATTGTTAATTTTCTTGATATTTTTGCTAATCTGATAATGTTTCAGCTACAGGCCCTTTCACTAGAGTGCAGTATATCTGTCATCTCCATTTAACATATTTTACTATAATGTTTAAATAAATCCATTCTGGAGAATTCCCCAGATTTTACTTCAAAATCAGCTCAGAAAATTTGAAAAAGTATGAATATTCTGTCTGAAACTGTTTGTGACTTAACACTCTGGTCCCATTTTTGCCGTTAAACGCCTGCCATCCCAAAAGTGTCATTTACAGCATGTAGTCCCAGGCCGTACCTGAGGTTTTGGTTGGCAGCCAATTCACAAGACCATTTTAAGAGGATTTCAAGCTGTCTGTGGCTATTAAGACACATTGAGACTGGCATAAAGAGTGCTGTGGTGTGGGAATCTGAAAGATTGATTACATAATTATGGCTTGGACATAAGTTTTCATAGATCATACTCCAGAAAAGTACATGAACGCAGCCGCTTCTTGGTACACACACTCAATTTTGTGCTTTGTTGCATCCCAAAATGTGTCAGACTATAATAATAATAATAATAATACATTTTATTTAAAGCGCCTTATCAGGACACCCAAGGACACTGTACAAAACAGATAAAAACCATTAAAACAGTAAACAATAAAATTGGCAAAACAACATTGAGGTGATATGGGTCAGGCGGAATATGATTGTCTAAACAAGTGAGTTTTGAGTTTGGATTTGAAAAGATTAAATGAGTTGATGGTACGAAGATCTGGAGGGAGGGAATTCCAAAGAATTCCTATACTGTAATGCAATTACACAACTCAGCATAGCAGCAAGTGGCACTATAATGGACTGTCTGCTTCTATGGTGATTTTTCTATTTCAAGTCAACTTTTGGTGTTTGGTGTGAACGGAACCTAAAAAGCAGCTACAGCATCCTAGCATTGCAGTGCCGGGTTTTGTATGCGCAGGCACCACTCATAATATTAAAATCTACTTTTACAGTATAAATCCTAAATTTCAGGATTGAATAGGTTACTGTTCATCACATCCGTTATGCCTCTTACTGAAGTTTGTTTCAGAAATGGCCCTGGGGTGGCCCTGCATGAATTCTTCTGTATATTTAGTGGTGTTTATGTTTATGTATGTAGATGCCTCTCATGTGGAGTTGTGCAGATTTAGACTGGCATAGCAAAACTGCTCCTGCTGCTAATGTACCGGTCACAATTACATTTAAACTCTAGTGTGCATTTGCCTGCCTCGTGATAGCATGGCATTATGGAATGTCAGACAGCAAACCCATCAGGTGTTCTGTTCTGCTGACTGGTTGAGTGGAAACAGGGAATGCTATTGCCTCTGAATGAAATACCTATTTTTAGAAGAGCTGCTTTCTGACACACATACACACACACACACACACACACACACACACAACACACTACACACTCACACTTTCTCTCTCCAACACCTTATGTGGGTTGGATTTCTCTTTAGTGAGGGAAACAAAAGACTAAACTGAGAAAGAGAGTGAGAGTGTGTGTATGTAATGAAAGACTGGCAATATACTGAGCTATACAGATCTCAATTATACAACTGTATTTTTTAGCAAAGGGGCAATTTTGGTCAGATCTAGATGATGAGGTTTTGACCATTCTGCTCTTCTAAATGCATTTACACCATCCAAATCAGTCTGTAAACACAGAGATGAGCTTTGCTTAAAACTCTGATCTCTTAAATGGGTCATGTAATAAATGTTTCATTATTTGGAATAAGACTTTTTCTCCTGAACGAACTAAAGCGCCCTAAAGCCTGCGTTTCTATTATGTGTCATTGTTTTAAAATTAGTTTGTTGAGGGTGACATCAAGGAAGGTTGTTAACTCTCAGGTGGACAACGGATCAGTGGGTAAGCTCTGTTGTAACAATATTTTTACAATAGTTTCGAAGAGGCGGGTTTCAAAGTTATCAGTTTTTAAAATTAAAAGAATAGTTCACCCAAAAAGGAAAATTCTCTCATCATTTACTCGCCTTCATGACATCCCAGATGTGTCTGACTTTCTTTCTTCTGTGGAACACAAAGAAGATATTTTGAAGAATGTCCATATCACATACTGTAAGTCAATGGGGTCCAAAACTTTTAAGCTCAAAAAGGACATAAAATGGTTAGAGTGGTTTAATCCAAAAAACAGCAGCAAGAAGCAATATGTAGCTTTGATTGATTAACAAAGAAAGATTCAGACCTTATTCACCAAAAATCGTCTCTTTCACCTAGGGTGAGTAAATTATTTTATTGAGAGTTAGAATTTTTTTGGGTGAACTCTCCCTTTAAGATAGTAACATTGTTAGCTGCAATCTCCTCAGCTCACATACACGATTGTAAATAAAGAAAATCAAGTCCAAACCAAATGTGATTTGTTTAACTAGTGCTGTCTTTCGATTAAAACACACGATTAATTGCATAATTGTTTGAAGTTAATCATGATTAATCAGATTTTGAAAGTGCTTAAATTTGACTCTATATTTACTTCTTTTCCTGCCAAAATGCATTTATTTCCATTTTAGGAAAGAAAACAAAACAAAATATAACAAAATAATGCTTTATAAACAGATAGAAATGCACTAAGATAGCACCAATAACATTAAACGTTTCCCAAAGTCTCAGTGGGAGTTTGACCAATTAAAAGAACTATTCACCACATAGGTTACATTCTATACATACAATTTCTTTGCAATGTGCATTAAATCTCTTAAACTCAAATCCTCCACAATCTGCCGGTAGACTATGGCTATCCACTTTCCTACAGCAATCGTGAAGATTCGTGTCAGGGCATCAACACCAGCACAGTTTTGAACTCCACATGAAAAGCGCTGGCTGACAATAACGTCTCATTCTGCATTTTGGTGATAGTTAGTACTTGACGTGCTTCTGTGGTAATTAAAATGCGCTTTACATAGGCTGAAAAATACTTGATTTCTATCACAAGTCTCATCTGGGCTTGTTTTGTACATTAAATAGCATTAAGAGGTCCTTTCTACATAATTTTATCCCGGAAGCACTGTTGTGTTTGTGTGCAGAGATTCTTTTATTTACCGATATAAAAACCTCTGCGGTTCTGTTATAGGAGAGAGTGTAACGTCAGCAAGCATGTTACTACTGTAGCAGCCATAGAATATCTATGGAACAGCCGCATTATGCCTTTTTATGCTAAGCTTGCACACTCCCATTGGTAGAAGGGCTCTGTTGTGTGTGTGTGTTGTGAAGTGTGCATCAATGTAATGACTACGAGCGGACACATTACAAATGTTCTGCCCTTCACACCAGTGTTTATGCTGTATTAACGTTAAATGCGTTAATCATGATTAAGAAAAATGTACACGTTAAACTTTTTTAATTTATCTTATGCGTTAACGCTTTAATTCTGACAGCTCTAGTTTTAACCAATTATCAATGCCGAATTCTCCTAGGTCAAGAAATTCAGGAATGTACAGGAACAGGAGAAATATAGGGATGTCATAAAATATTTATATATCAATTATTGATTGGCACGCTATTTTATCGATATATTTTTGAGGCATTGATATATAAAAATTAGCCAGCATTTAAATTAGAAGCCCAATTTGCTTGTTTTCCAATACACTCAATTGGCCTCCGCTAAACAGTCTGCTGTAATAGTGTTGGGAGACCACAAGGGGGTGATATACCATTTAATGAAGCACACACACAGGATGAGCTGAAGCAGCACTGGAGATGGTAGTCCAAAGTAGGGCTGCAACTAACGATTATTAGAATGATTATTCGACTATTCGTTTAATTATTTGCTCTTAACCGATTATTCAGCTTGTGCCCCAACTTAAAAGGTTGTATTAAACGTGCTTACAAACAGTAACAAAGGAAATAATTATCTTTTAAAAATACCTCTAAATGACATTCACTGAATTAAAGTGGGTAAAAATACTTTTTATTAAATTTAATTCAGTAAAGAATTTCATTGCAAAAAACCTATTGTTATCAAGTTTTTTGTCTTGTTTTCCATTTAAAATGGTCTAGAAATCCTTAAAACAAGATTAATTTACTGAGAGGCAACATATAAAATATTTAGACATGCTTTATGAGAATGTATCTTAAATATAAGTGTATTTTTTCATTAGTTATACATCTGCGAGTGCAATAAAGACAAAATATACTTATATTCAAGATCTATTCTCTAAAAGCAAATCTAAACATCTTATATGCTGCTTCTCAGGTGAATGCATCTTTTTTTTAAAGGATTTTTAGATATTTAAAAATATTAGTATTTTTAATATTATATTAAACATTCTCAGATAACAATTTTTTCTTCTGCTGTATGGCTGCTAAAGTAAATGTTCATTGTTTTGACATGAGTTTTAGATATCTATATTGGAAAACAAGCCAAAACAAATCATAAACATATTTTATTGTGGGGTATAATGGGGTGAAGGCTACCCTCTCTCACCTTTCTGAGACAAAAAACAAACTCACTTATTAATAAAGCTGCATATTGCCAGTTTTCCTCTCGATAAGAAATGCACAGTGACATATATTATGATTCAATAAGTTGTGAGCCATCACGTTATAATCTAGCTGCCTTAAGCGCGAGGGATGAGTGTCCCCATGACAGAGTGTGCTTCAGCCAGATGAAGTTTCAATCTCTCCCTCTTAGATCGGGACATTAACACAACTCATAGAAGAGGTACTGACCCCAGCAGCGCTGAGTTTGTAGTTATTTACATGATCTACTTCTGTATTATTTGATCTTTAATAAAGCTATAACGCATTTAATATATCTGCATTTAAGATGGTGCCAGGTGTTTCCTTTATAGACACTCGACATGCAAGTTTTGTGTCAGTGGAGCGGCAGCTCCAGCTCCATATATTCCACAACGAGAGTGCTTCTGTATTTATTTCTTTTATATTTTTGCATTATAATTCCCTCATACTTTGCGATCACCTGAAGCTGTTTAGAAAGTTTATAGTGCATCTGGACTGTGACCTGTGTTTGACGAACTGCAGTTCTGCTCTTGCGCATCATCATTAGAGTTTAATGTGATCTCATGTTACATTAAATTAGATCAAACGAATATTCTATAAAAAAATGTATTGCTGCCTTTGTCGATAACGTCGACTAATCATTTCAGCCCTTGTCCAAACGTACAAAAATGTTGGTATTTCTTCAAGAATAAATAAAGTGACGTTGATGAGTTTGCAAGGTAGTGAAACTGGTGTATATGCTTAAACTGAACAATTAGAAATGGTGACGTTTATTATGCAATTTCTCTGTATATAACCTTGAATATGTCTTTCATTCAAGCTGTCAAAGCACAAAAGGTCATAATTGTAACTGAAATTACATTGTGTAGGCTAGAGTAAATAATCTTTGTGGATTGTGAGTTGCGCTCCGTGGCATTTCAGAATGTTGACACTGAGCATTGGTGGTGTGTTTGTACCTTTGTTGAAAATAATTGTTTCTAATTTTAGTACACACCATGTAGTCTGCCAGATGTGTTCGGTTTGCGACCCCCTATAATTTACCCTGCCCCTCACACTTTACCAAAGTTAAGTTGAGAAATATATTTTAAAAGACAAAGACTGTTGTGCAACGAGCAGCCCAATTTATATCTGAACAAAAATCCCTATATATCGATAATCATTGGGAAAACATTCCGATTATCGATCCCAAGCCTTAAGAAATATCACCCAATGAACACATTAGCAGAACAAAAGAAGAGCAAATTGTTCAGACTTCTATACATTTTACTCTCATCATTAGTTTGTTTGTTTTTTAAGAATAAAAGTATCTATAATTCATTATTACCTCACAGTGAATGGGCAGGACATGTTTCTTATCACCCAGAAGCTTTTAGTAAAATGTAAAGGTTGGTTTTAATGTTTCCATTTTTGCAGCTTAGAATAAAGGGACTTTTTGGACTGGGGAGGAAGTTTCGAGTTTTAATAGTTCATTGAAGTCTTTTATCTCAAAAGTCAAGGAACATTTTTATTCCTCGGGATATGAGCTCTTAAGTAAAACTGAGTCAGAAAATCCCCCTTATGAGGTGAAGTCTGCAGTGTCCTTAAGATAACAGGTTTAAAGGAAGTAAGTATACAATTTCCACGTAACATTAGAATGTCATGGTATGAGGTCAGGGAGTTGTCTGCCTGTCGAAAGGGTTAGGGGGAATCCTGGCTGGGAACAGAGGAGGAACTTTACTGAAAGCATCACTGTAAGGACTGAGCTGATGGGAGCATGAAAAAGCAAGAGATATTAAGTGAGAGGAATATTAATAAAAGTTAAAGACTGGTGTGTAATTATAAGGAAGAAAGGCTAAGGGTGAGATAAAAAGAGGAGAGACACAAAAGAGAATGTGAAATGGTAAGGGGGAAAGCGTGTAGGAGATAGAGACCCATGAGATGTGAGACTAATGAATAGCTTATCATGCTTTCGTGTCTTTGTGTTTGAGCCTTTCGAGTGGCTTCTGTAGGCTTGCCCACCTGGAGCTAGGGTGGTGTATCATTGTCATCTGTAATAGCAAATGTGGCCCATTGAGAAGTTAATCAGCTTTACACACACACACACACACACACACACATAAACTTTCAGCTTTTCTACTAACTTTGATCTAATTTAGCACAGCTTCATAGTCATCTGATATGAGCTTTACCTGCTGCTGAAGTAAAGGAATAGAACGCAAAAGGAACACATAAGGAGAACATTTCATGAATTCTTCGGTTCATCTTCTCAATGCAATAGCAGTTGATAGTGACTCGTGAGTGATGCTCTCATGGTTTTTACTGGTTGCCAGTATGTCACAATGACCTTTTGATATTGACAACTATTCATAACAGTTTTCAATACAAATAAATGTTAGCAATTCACAATTAATGTAATTTTAATGTAATTTTGGTAACACTTTATGAAAAGGTTTCATTTCTTAACATTAGTTGATTAAGATATGAATTAGGAATCATGAACAAACAATGAACAATATATTTTTACAGCATTTATTAATCAATGTTAGTTAATAAAAATACAATTGTTCATTGTTAGTTCATAGTGCATTCATGTTAACTAATACAACTTTTGATTTAAAAAATGTATTAGTATATGTTGTACGTTCATTAGTTCATGTTAACTACAGTAATATTGTTAAATAATGTTAACAAATGGAACCTTTTGTAGTGTTACTGTAATTCTACTTTGTGGGCCATAAACATAACTTCAGCATATAACTTGCAAAAGTGTGGCGAAGAGCACTTTAAAAAAAAAATTCTTAGTGTTAAAAATTCTGAGACAAATTTCCTGATTGGTGCACCACTAATTGTGGCAAACATGTTTTGGAATTAAATATTTATTTAATTATGACATTACCCCTTTTCAATTAGTTTTTCTTCAATTAAAGGTTAGATTTTTGTGAATATTTTGAATGAAAAATCAAAAGGATAAACAATAAAGACATATCCAGCATCCTGAGCGCTCATTTATTTAACTCTAAAGCATATTGTGGTGATGTGGGCGTGGCTGTGCTGGACCGTTTACAGTGTGTCGTGATCTGGATGGGAGTGAGGTTTATGGGGGTGAGTGTAACGGTAGCCAACTGGTAGGTAGCTGTGCTGTGTGTAAACCTCACTCCCCTGGCCTCAAGGGGTGCACTAGCGACTGACGCTAGAGGCTGTAGCCTTTAGCCTCCTTGTTAGCGCACCCACCACCCATGAGACACTGGTTTGAATCCCTTTTGTAGAGGGTCACACACATATTCTATCAGCCTCTCCTCAGCAGTTCCCTTCAACTTTTATCTTTCTTTTCTAATGATAATAGGCAAACATTTTCACAACCTTCTTTGCTCAAAGTTTATTGTTAACTAGTATACTGGATGATGTAGCAGCAAAATGAACAGTAATTCTGAAAAAAAAAAAGTCTTGATTAAAAGACTTTAAAGGATTCAGATCTCTTTTTTTTTGTTAAATTTAGTTTTAAGATATCAGCTCATTTTTCATTCACACAGTTATTTTAAATAACTAAATTCAATTTAAATATTATTATCATTTGTAAACAAAAAATTATATATTATAATAGTAATATATTGTAATATATCTCAATTATGCACCTTTAACTTTTAAACACTCATGCTTTTTTTTTAACACTCTGAACTCTCCAGGAAGTCCTGTATGTGTCTGTTTGTAGGCAAGTTAACAGTAGTTTAATTGGCTTCTTATTTAAATTCTGGTAAAATGCACCTCTGGTGCCGTTCTAAATACATATTTTAAGTGAACCGAACTATTGAGCATCTGTATCTGAGATGTTGTTCGTGCGTAGTGCTGTGAAGGCTAAAAATAGGCACGAGTGTGTGTGTAAACAGAGCAGCACCATTCACTGACGCGCTGGCGCTGCGCATACTATATTTTTACTTCTTAAACACTGCCTTTTGTGATTCACAGAGCTATCGCACATCTTCATGTGGCTTTAAATAAAATGCACGAGTCATATCAACTACATTAATGGTGTTTTTATGGTTCTTTTATGTCATTTTTTGAGCTTGACAGTAACAAACATGACTAACACACAGTATCGGATTTGGATCGGGCTTGTCGGACCTATACCCGATCCATCTAAAAGCTTCAGTATCGGAGCCAATACCAATCCAGGTATCGGATCGGTGCATCCCTAGCCACAACTGTATATTAGGCTCCGATATGTTCACTTGACCCTGATCAGACACCTTTTAGATGTACTTACGGATGCTAAGTGCAGCAATTTAACATGGTGACTAAAGGATATTCAACAAATAAATAGGCTAAATAACATATCAATATTATCTTATTGCACAAAACTATCAAAGTAAGAAAAGTACGAAATAAGAAAGGCTCCGATACAGAGCTGCACAAAAGCACTTATGTGCATCTTGAACCCAGAATGGTAAGATAATAGTACACATCTAGTTCACAACATCAATCAGTTTAATTTTTTTTTTACTGCAAATATTTATGCAAGCAGTGTAAAACAGAATCAGCAAAAGACTTTAATCACTCCAGAACATCTCGCAAATACGGAAATATTACTCACAGTAGAGGATTTAACGTCCGATAGTGATCATCTTTGAATTTTATTGCTGATGCAGCATTGTGATGATGGTTGTAAAATAAAAAGACTTCTCCTAAAGCATTAAAGAGATTAAACTTCTTGCAGAGGGTTTTAATATGCTGACTGTTATTCACTGTTATTCACAGTAAGCTATACTTACGCAAAAATTAAGAAGTTGAATCTTTTAATTAATTTGACCAGCACCACTAAATATATTAATGTTAATAGTCGACCCCACTAATCAACTAGTCAGTTGTTGGACAACTAGTTGATTAGTTGACCATCCTGGCATATCTCTAGATATTACATTGATATGTGGAACAAAAGCTCTTTAAGACTACCAGCAGTTCAGCCACAGCCATTAAGCACATATTAACAAGAAAGGGCATGCATGGTTTCTTTAGCGAATACGTGTTATGTGTGATCAGAATGCATGTTTCAATGACAAATGGATTGCGCGGGTCCCATATTTTGACACACACATTACACAGAATGAGTCAAACCATAAGTTTACTCTCAACACGCAGTAAAAGGATCACAGTGCCAAACTTTGCATAGAGTAAAACATCAATATTGGGATTGTTCAAATAAAATCAAAATAGTGATTTATTGGAAAATCTATATTTTTACCTATTGCTAATCCTTATTATTTTTGTTTTAAACCATACATTGTGTTTGGTTCAACAAAGCAAAATCCAATTCTTTTCACGTGACCGCTCTGCTTATGTATCCCAGGTTGGGATCACTGAAACACTGGTATAATGTACAATTACTAGTAGAGACATGCAGATGTTTCCTCATTAAATTGTACTGCACTGGCATATCTCCTTACTAAAAATTCAGGGAGATTGCATGGAACTTCCGTCTCATATGACTCACCAGCATTCCCACCTGAAATGAGCCTCTTTACAACATCCATTGCTTTGAGGCAGATTCAGATCTATTTGTCAGTGTAATTTCTCTCCTCAGTTGGTTTATTATTATTCATGCAATCTTTAAAAATTTTGCCTTTTCTGAAAGTGTAAATCTTCACCAAAAGGAGATTTGTGTTTCTTGGATGTTCATTAGAATCAACTATTGCTGAAAAAGGCAAAATTATGCCAGACTAGCATCATGGGTTCTGTTCTTATCATTTCTGTTTAACACATAATGCAAACAAATTTCGCCTGCATGAGGCTGCATTAGATTATATCATTTAAAGCCAAACAAACTTCTTTCTTTTTTTTTATGTGCTTGTGCTATCTTTAATTTAAATAATTTGGTTTAATGTTTTGTTAAGTAATGCAGTGACATTCATGTATTATTTATTGTGACTTAAGTGTCTTACTACTTTTTGGGGCAACTGAAGATTAGATTCTGGTTTTCTTATTTCAGTGAGTGGCACTATGGCACACACAGACACACACACACACACACACACACACACACACACACACACACACAGACAGACAGACAGACAGAGAGAGAGACAGAGACACAAATTAATCAGTGTTAATCAGTAACACATCTCTGACCCTTATTAATCTTAATATCAGCTTTGTTTGTATGGCTTTTAGTCGAGGCATTCATCTAAAGAAATGTGCTATGTCACAGTGTGAATGTGTAAAGGTGCGTACACACTGCCAGCGACATCGCGCGCGACAGCGATTCCATACCATTCATTTTCAATGAGAGCACTGTTGGCGACTAGATGTCGGTGTGCCCAGCGACGCGACAAAGTTGAGACAAGTTCAACTTTATTCAAATGAAGAGCGACTAATGGAAGCGACAGCCAATAGGAGAGAAGACGGGAGAGCTCACGTGATCCTTCTCTCTCTCTCTCAGCTCCTGCAGTAACGGAAAGATGGATGAAAGGCTAATTCTTGCTGTTAGAAATTTTCCAGTGCTCTATGATATGTCTCTTCCCACGTACAAGGACATTTTTAAGAAAAATACTGCGTGGAAAGGTGTATCTGAGATCGCGGGGATTTTATGGACCCAGACAGACCGGCATTTGCATTTTCGCCACAGATAAACAGCCGCTATGGCAAACAGCACGCCTTGTTTCTCATTCATCTTTGAGATAAAGCATTTTATGTACTGATTCCATTTATATTTAGTCTTTTCCCTCCAAAATGTTTGTTTTTAGTGGCAAGAAAAGAGATTCGCTGTCAACAGCAATGGAATGACAACCGTGAATGTCATTTAAAACATTACTAGGCAACCAGTAGTGGGAACACCCACTAGCGACTTCACCGCCAGCCACTGGCGACCTGCAGCGACATAGTCGCTGGCAGTGTGTACGCACCTTAAGGACGCAGATAAGAGAAAGAAGCATATGGCTTTTGGAATATCAATCTAATTATCTCAAATAGACCATGTGTATCATTTTTAATATTCACATTCACCAAACTTGCATAGTTTAAAGCTAACATTAAAGATGCTGTTTCTATATATTAATTTCATATTTAAACAATATCATATGAGCAAGAGTGTGATATGGCCCTACATCAGCACTGCTGTGATTCGACCGCAGGCTGAGTGCTGTAGGTAATCACAGCTGTGCTTATTTATGGCCATATAGCACGATTGCAAGTGTGATATTGCTTACATACAACAGTTCAATGAACAAGTAAATAAAAAAAAAAATACGGTCACAAAAAACGCATTTATGCATGGAACTACTTTATTACACAACAGATCAGAATCTGCCGTTGCTAGTTCAAAACAAATTATGCGTCCAAACCTCTATCAGTAATTAAAAAATATCACTTTAGAACTACTAGTATCACAGCTTGGGCTGTTTCTAACAGGTTATTTGAGAAACGAGGATGTGTGTGTGTGTGTGTGTGTGTGTGTGTGTGTGTGTGTGTGTGTGTGTGTGTGTGTGTGTGTGTGTGTGTGTGTGTGTGTGTGTGTGTAGAGAGAGAGAGAGAGAGAGAGAGAGAGAGATGGAGTGTGTGCCATCACCTGTTGCTCCCAAGCAGAGATGCTGTAGTGTGTTAGTCAGCTTTCTGAAGATCAGATTTCTCAGTGGAAAAATAGCATTCAAGTGGGGGTATTCCTACCTATTTCGTGGTAACAGGTGCACAAGAGTCTTTCACTATATAAATCCCTCCATCAGTGGTCATGGAACGTCTCTCTTCCAATCAGATTTGAGGACCGGAACTAACTGTTGTATATAATATAATATTATTTGCTAATCTCTCTTAACTGAATGTAACTCACCTGAAAAGAGCAAGAGGAGCAGACTATTGGTGTGTGTTCACTGTCAGTAATTGCATCGCAACATTTAACACCTGAATAGTTCACTTGCTAGAGACGACCCAAGACTTAATTTTTTTTTTTTAAGAAAGGGCAACAAACAAAAAGAAAGGTTCAAACCAGTGTTAAGCTCTTCTTTGGTATACAGTTCCTTTTTGAGTATGTGTGCTTCCTTTTCAAGACAAAATCCATTGTTCTAAACAAAATTCATAACACGGATGTAACAATGGAGAACTATAGCAGAATTATTGTCACTGAGCTTGAAAAGGGAATTATATAAAGTAAATTAAAAGACAATTGTGCAGTTGCTGAAAAGACCAGCTTAGACCAGGCTTGAGCCAGGCTGGTTTATTCTCGTTTGGTGCACGTCTAGATCTGTTGCAGTTGCTTGACCTGCATGTTCTTTCTGATAAAGCTTATTTTCCACAGAAGTCTTGCTGGTTGAGCTAGTTAAGAAGCTTGGTCGGGGCAGCAGCATTCAAAACACAACAAATGTGTGTTGATACATATGCTCCCAAAAAACTTTTGGGTCCAAATCGCCATACCCTTACATCATTAACGTGAGTACCACCTTCAGTACTAGCCCCTATAATAGTGAATCCTGTGGTCCCTTTGGATTTACCAACTAAATGTTATACGCACAGAACGGCACTTGTGTTTGTCTGCCGTGGATCAGTGGTGGCTTGTGCTTTTCAAAAGTGGGGAAGAACAAACTGTTTTTTTTCTTCTACAATGTTGTTCCCAAAAGCTGCTCAAACTATTACTCATATATTTCTTAACCAAAATAATTAACTAAGCTCAAAAATCTCTTTTTGCAATGATTAAAAGTGCCAAAAGGCATAATATTCAATTGTGAAGGCTAAAATAACTGTTACGTCAGCTTTTAAATAACTGTGCATAGCTCTAGGAGCTGCCAAACAGTCTTCGCTCGACTGCAGTTCTTTTAAATTTCGTACGTTGTCGATCCCATCCCATTTGTAGGATGTGTACCAACATATAACCTCTATCTGAATGTTTAACATCCATCGTCTTCAGTAACCCATTGTCATTCAAATGCCCAAATAACAAGTCACTTTTTTTGGTGGATATGAGTATGGTAGATCGAATTACTCTGTTGCACCTGTGTATGCGTGCACAGTCAAATGAAGTATACTTTGAAAGGCAAGCGTTTGACTGTACTGTATGCAGACGCTAAGCATTCATGTCAATACCAAAGTATACTTTGATCTTAAGCCTGTCGATTTTGTTAAGATATTTGTTTAGTCTCTGGCTGTGTGTTAAACCCATTCATGCATTCAAAGACTTTTATTAATACTAGGCTAAAATCTTTTTTTTTTTACTTTTTGTACCACCCAACCGCTAATGTTTGTCTTTTCTCTTCTTCTTGTAATCTTCTTCTCAATCAATTTCTTTTAGTCTTTCTTCTCCTTGTTTTTCTTTTTGTTTGTGACTCTAGGTTCCCCTCTCCTTGGTAACTGGTTCCTTGGTTACAGATGAGCCTTTTCCCTTTATGTGTGCTTGAACAGATTGTTATTGTTAATGTTCAGGTACAGATTGTTTCCCTCTGGGACTATCAGCAGGCACCAGGGTATAGATGAGTAAATCATGAGCACTGGCTGTGAAGTGGCAGGCTCATTTACTCATGTTTGAAAGACAGCAGACATCTCAGGGGATTTTGTAGTGTTGTGAATATTCTGGAAGCATCTGATCCTCTCTGCTGTTCCAAAGCTAAACCTTTAGGCTTTTAAATCTTTCGGTTTTCTTACAGTGCAACAGATGATGTATTTTCAAATATTGGAGTGCCTAATGTCAGACTACGATGTACATCACAGGGATAATGATACACAAATGTGCTTCTAATTCTTTTTGACAGTTCTAAGGGCCATGTTTCGACTTCATTACTTTTGAATTGTTGATCTATGTACACAAGCTGCAGACTAGGGCTGTATCAATACAATCAAATATTGATATGTGATACCTTTTCTTATGACATTGGATCAATATGTGAAATCCTTGTATCGTTATTTATACAAAACT
Source organism: Xyrauchen texanus (assembly GCF_025860055.1). NCBI lineage: Eukaryota > Metazoa > Chordata > Actinopteri > Cypriniformes > Catostomidae > Xyrauchen > Xyrauchen texanus. Next base: position 14,781,875 of record NC_068294.1, read on the forward strand.
ATTTGTGTATTCATATAATGCAGGCACACAACATAGGTGGCACACTGTTATTTCCAAATCAATTTAATGAGCTCACCAAGAGACAAAAATGTGATGTTTCGAGCTACATGCTCTTCATCAGACATCAGTATATAACTGAAATATACCCAAATTAATTGGATTTGAAACTGGAATTGATTCGTCATCAAACCAAATTATAAAATCGTGTTGTATTGCAATACATATCGTATTGTGAAGTGCCAGGTAATACCAAGCCCTATATAGACATGCTTTCTGTTTAATTCCATTGCTTCAACAGAATGATTCAACAGCAATTCATATTAGTATATTTCAGTTATAATGTCCATTTTTTTACATATGAAATAAATTATCTCCTGGTGTTAATTATACAGTGGTGTACATTATACATTACAAAAATCTTAATTTTACTTATTTCTTATTATTATTTGATTATTAGTAGTTTTATATAATTTTGGTCACATTATAACTTTTTAAAAATGAACAAATCCATGTATTATATCAATAAATATGATATTTCATATTCTATATTTAGTTATTAGTAACTAAAGTATTATTAGTATTAGTTATTATTTACAAGTATTTACATTGATTTGTTGAACAAATGCTAAAAACCGGTACTGTCTCTTACTGTAAATGAGCTCATATTAACGAGTGAGGACTCTTTACCGCATCCGTACTATGCGTAATTACAATTAAATGTTTATTTTTGTTGGGTTTTTTTTATCAACAACTGAGTCGCCTACAGCTTGCTCACTGGGGTTATTAATACAATTATCATTTAATTATTTTTAAACACTGTTAAAAATCGTATTTTATCTAAATTACACAATGATGATTAATCGACTTTATAGACATTACAGTTTTATCATCTGTTAATGCTGATATTCTCTAAAGCTGCTTTGAAACGATGTGTGTTGTGAAAGGCGCTATACAAATAAAATTGACTTGACTTGACTGTTACCCTAACAAAGGGTATTAAAAGAGACATAACTTAATGACAAATAGATTGTGTGGATCTCGTCTTTGGACACTCATTGGAATGAGTGAAAATAAACTTTAAGTCTCAATGCACAATTAAAGGATCTCAGTGCTGAACTTCTTCCCCACTATACTATTCAATCACTGGTGATTGAAATCTGAACATTTACAGCCATTGGTTGTATTGCGAGTTATTTCCTCTCATTGGGTAGAGGGTTGCGCTTAAGTAAAAAATCGATCTTGGAATTTAAGAATCAAGATCGTTCAAATGAATATTGCAATGCATTTGAAGATATATATTTTACCCAGCCCTACTGAGGTTCATTCTGATTGGTTGGTTAGCAGGCTAGGGGTGCATTTTAGGGATGCACGGTATATTGGTGGCTGATAACCGGGAAAATCAAATATTATTATCGTGCTGATAATGGAATATTGGATCAACTTTTTTTTAAACGCTGGACTAACCAATGACTAGAATTATGAATTAATTTGATAGATTCATGAGGACTTTGAGGTCTCATAACCCATAAAGAAACATCAGTCAGAAAAGGAAACTTCATCTTTTAATGAATTCAACACATTTAGCCAAGTATCTTTTCCTTCATGTTTTAATAAAGTGGTTACAGCATGTTTAGCCAGCCTCTATAGGCCTCAGGCTGGTTGCTGAGCACCGATAGCTTTGTTTGGAAGAGAAAACGTCTGGGAGCGCTAGCTCTCTGCACATCTCCCCGAAGCTTTTGGCAAACAGGATACAAGATAAGTATGCCCTTGGTAATGTGTCTCTCTGATATGGACTTTTTTTTTTTTTAAGCATATTCATGCAGTCATGTTATCTTGGATGTCTGTAAGCGTTATAAACTTGGTTTTAATAGCCATGCCTCTCAGGAATATTTGGTGAATTTGCAGGCATTTGGGTCATTCTTACAAAAATCTGATTTCTCTCCACTTTCTCTTGCACAATGTTAATGACACATTTTGTGTTTGCAAAGTTGTAAGACAAAATTTGTCATGTAAGCTACTTAAACCTGTGCTAACATGTGCAAATACCCAAACATTCATTTCCCATTGCTGTGCATATTTAACTGCAATCTAATATTCAAATCAAATTCAGTCAATTAATAGCTATTGCTAATCACTACATTTAATCTGATGCACAGATAAGAGCTAAAAGACGATTACAGCCATTATTTAGCTGGCTGCTTTCAGTGAAGCACATTTCCTGCAGCTAGATAATTATTTAAACATTAGCAGACTTAGCATTTAAAATGTCTAATGTTTTCCTGGCAACAAATTGATCGTAGCATTTTGGGATTAGTGTAGCTGGCTAACATCATTCATTCCATCAACCCAGGCAAATTGTTATTATACATTATGCCCGAAAGGGCATTTGTCATCACTAGCTTTTTCTTGACAGATATTAGTCATAGTTCTAATTGATGAGATGTAAAAACCCTTAGTGAGTTTCACGTCTCTGGCATACTATGATAATGTGAGGTAATGCGGCTTACAAATTTATTTAAGGCATCTTATCTCCAAATCCATTGTGTGGAGATATCATGATTAAATATTTATGAAGATATGGTGGGATATTCCCAAAAAAAGCAAAAATGGCATACTTCTGAGAAAATCTCTTTCTTTGAACTGCGCTAGCTGAGATATTTCTAAAAAGCTAAGTCGCAGGAGTGAGAGTGCATCCTGCTGGGAGGATCAGGACAAAATGGCAGCATCAAAGACAAGTTTGCCACGATGAAGGAATATGTTGCAAGCCATTACAAGACTATAATTAATAAAGTTACATAATGTATCTGTCACACAATTTGTCCAGGACACAAACTGATACAGTATGTGTAAGCCAGAAACATACTTAACATGCACTCTTGCATTGCTAACCTCAGTGCCAGTTTAATGTCAGTGTCATTAAACTAGATCTGTTATTATTCAGGTAGTTTGCTATAAACAGAATGAGGGTGTTTAAATGCACAATGACACCCATCATGCTTCAAGAGCTGACAGCTTGTGTAACAAATAGTGAAGCTATTAGCTTAAATACATTTCTGAGTAGCGAGGTGGTAGCTTTGCTAGTTTTTAAATCAAGTATTGTAGCTTTTCAGTATCTAAGCTATATTTTTGACTAGGTAGCGACTTAGCATTAACAAAAGCTACATTATGCCTTGTACCCGGTGTTTACTATCGGCAGTTTTGAATCAGAACTAAAGATGTCCAATCACAAATGAATCACTCATTTGAGTCGGTTCTTTACAATGAATTGGTTACAAGTGATACGAAAACGTTTTGAATAGGTTCATGATTCAATCTGAAGGATTCCGAAAGCTTGAGCCACACTTCTGAATCATTTCTGCATGGTCTTAATTGCCAACACGCTCACAGAATATTTTAAAATACTGAAAATAAAGATAATACTGGTTGCAATGGATCTGCAATCAATGGAAACCAAACCTGGAAATGCATCCTTTCATTTGCCATTGTTTGAGGAAGAAGGTTTTTATAAAGTTCAACACGTGTGCAGCTTGTCAATACATTTTCCAACCTAAAGTATCAAAATCAAAGGTAGTAATATAAATCTGAAAAATAAAATGTAAAAACAGTGATTTTTCACATTGAACATGTTGTTGTAGAGGTAGTAATATAAATCTGAAAAATAAAATGTCAAAATAGTGATTTTACGTGTTGAACACGTGTTTGTAGAGATAAAATATAAATTTTACAAGCGCACACATGAAGCGAGCCACAGCGACACCGGCAAAAGCAGTAATAATTCTGAATGTGTCAGAAAAACCAGCAAGGAGACTGTCCGAATCATTGTGTTTAAGTTGAAACATTTTTAAGCACGATTATTCACATATTGTTTTGTAGTTAATTGCAATTAATCATAGATTTTGAAATTGCCGAAATTTATTGCCGACACAATTTATACATATTGTCCTGTCAAAATATATTTATTTCCATCTTAGAAAAGAAAACAAGACAATTTGTAACAATATAATGCTTTATTAACATTTTCCAAACAAAGCCTTCCACAATATAAAGATAGAAAATCACCTATTCAAGTAACATTAAACGTTTACCAAAGTCTAATTGGGAGGTTGACTTTTTAAAATAATTAGTCTACATAGGTTGAGTATTTATACATTTTTTCATTAATTTCATATTTCTATATTCATAATTTTACTTTTACAATATTAATCTCATAACATTATTTATGCATTTGCAAGTGCTGTGTAAATGCATTTATTCCTGCTCTGTGAAAATACACCAAATTGCCACTTCAGAAGCAGCTTCTGTGCCACCTTTACTGTGTAAAGATGGCTTTAGTCCCCACAGACTTAGTATTCATTGCAATGGGCATTAATTCTCTTAAACTATCATCTTCCACAATATTAATATGACAGTAAATTGTGGCTATCAGCTTTGTTACAGCAATCGTGAAGCTGTGTTAATGATTTGCATCAGAGTGTCAACGCCATCGTCAAGCACCGCTTTTAACTCTGAGTGAAAAGCGGATTGATAGTTAAGATTTTCCTTGCTTCAGTGGTAATTAAAATGCGCTGAAAATAATTGATTTCTAGTACAAGTCCCATCTGGGCTTGTTTTGTATATCAAATATCTAATAGGAAACTTCCCTGCCAGTGATTCCCTGAGGGAAGTGCTGTTGTGGCGTGTGTGTCACTGTAATGACTACGGGCAGATACATTGCATAGGTTCTGCCCTCCCAACAAGTAATATGTTGTATTAAGGGTAAATGTTTTAATCGCTATTAAGAAACATTCATGCATTTAACTTTTTTAATTAATCACATGCGATTAACATGTTAATTCCAACAGCTCTACTGTTTACATTTTGATGACAAATACAGAGGATAAACAGATGAATTCAAGCCTCATGCAATTGCGGGTTTCCTACATTAATTGTATTCAAAGTGTTACTGTGCCATGACAGTACTGACCTGAAAGAGAAAACTTACTGTAGAATACATTTTACACTCATTGTCCGTCGACCTGGAAAACCATAACATCTCTTCAGCAATGTAACACAGCTTGAAAAGATGGCATCCAGTTTTCAAAGACTCGCCAGACACACTTTATTCACTGTAAATTCACTGCATGTGATTTATGGACTCAGCATAAAAACACATTGGAATGCACTTATAAAGGGATCAATGGAAAGGAGGAGGTGAGAACCGGCTTGACAACATAAATAATGATTTAATATAAAACTTAAACAAAAGACAAACACATACATATGATGAACATGTCCGTAAACGATCTCTCTCTCTCCCGCACGATCCTCTGCAGTCAACCTTTATCCCTCTCTGAGGCTTGATTAGCCTAATACGGGACCGGGTGTGTAGAATCACGACCCGGCCCCGCCCTCCGCCCTGCCACAGCACTCTAAATCTATTTATCTACACACTCACTTGCAATTTAGGCTTTTATGAAGCAACATAAAACCATGTAATGAAAAAGTGAAAGAGACATTTACATTTATGCATTTGGCAGACGCTTTTATCCAAAGCGACTTACAGTGCAATTATTACAGGGACAATCCCCCCGGAACAACCTGGAGTCAAGTGCCTTGCTCAAGGGCACAATGGTGGTGGCCGTGGGGTTCGAACCAACGACCTTCTGATTAACAGCCCTGTGCTTTAGCCACTACGCCACCACCACCACTCCGTCTGACTTAATGAAAGTTACATATGCAGTTACGGATGTACAAAAAGCTTTATGCTCTGTAAATGTGACTGAATCCAGAATGTGAAAATGTTTTTGTAAAGCGGTTCAATGGAAAGGAGGAGGCGAGAACCAACTTGATTATATAAACAATAGTTTAATATAAAACTTAAAACAAGACACAAACACACATGACGGACATGTCCGTAAACTATCTCTCTCTCCCGCGCAATCCTCCACAGTCGGCCTTTATCCCTCTCGGAGGCTTGATTAGCCTGATAAGGGACCGGGTGTGTAGAATCACGACCCGGCCCCGCCCTCGGTCCTGCCACAGTCTTTTGTTTAAGTTTCTCATTAAACTATCATTTATACTGTCAAGCCAGTTCTCGCCTCCTCCTTGCCCATCTAAATCCCTTTACACTGGTGCCGAAACCCGGGAAGGAGGAGGGATGCCCGTCGTTGAGTCCTTGACACTGCCATCTGCCGGGGGATGGAGTAGCCGACCACCTGGACGCGGTGCGAGTGGGAACTGGACTCCCCGACTGCCTGGAGCGATGGAGCCGCTGCCAGGGGCAGAGGAGAGCCCTACCATCCCCCAGAAACGTGGAGGGGTCGAAAGAAGACCGCCCTCCACGGGGGGAGGAGGGAAGTGACTCCCCGACTGCCTGGAGTGGTAGGGCCGCTGCCAGGGGCGGAGGAGTGTCCCCATGAGTCGCCGGGAACGCGGAGGGGCGTTCTGTCCGCCATGGGGTTGTGGGTCTGACTCCGGTCCACCCAGGGAGGAGCGGCTGTCATCCACCTGAGAGGGTGGAGGAGTGATCGAGGAACATGCGACGGTGTATCAGAGAACTGGCGAGTTTTTTTTTCATCTCTCTCTCTCTTCTCTCTCTCACTCACTGCTGCTCCGCATTGGCCTTTTTCCTCTCTTTTAAATTTTACAGTGTTTTTATGGGGGGTACTATGATGTTACAGGAAGTACCCCCCTATTTTAATTATAGTTTCCCTCACCTTGTCCCCTCCCTCATCCAGGTAGACAGGGATGATCTGCTGGCAGACGGGTGGAAGGCACGCCCCTCCCCAGGGAAAGAGAGGGGGTACGTCATGCCAGGCTGAGAGAACGAGGGAGGAATGTGACAGGGTGGAGGGCGAGGCCGGGTGGTGATTCTACTCACCCGGCCCCTTATCAGGCTAATCAAGCCTCAGAGAGGGATAAAGGCCAACTGCGGAAGATGGTGTGGGAGAGAGAGATCGTTTACGGGCATGTCCATCATGTGTGTGTGTTTGTGTCTTTTGTTTAAGTTTCTCATTAAACTATTATTTATATTGTCAAGCCGGTTCTTGCCTCCTCCTTGCCCATCTAAATCCCTTTACATGGTTATTTTCTGCAGATTGTAATTTGGGTTCCGTATTGTTTCAATGAATTAGCATTTGAATGTAAATGTCTTCCTTCCTCTTCCTCCTCATGTAAATTAGATTTTGTGATTATTAAGTTTGTAATAGTTTGCAATGCTACACTTCTGATAAATAATTTATAGTTCATGGAATTTATCACCAGTAAAATAGAACTCAATGTGGGAATCCAGAGAACTTTATTTACTGAATAAATCAGCAGTTCTGCTGTGTGCTGTCAGTCTAAACTCATAAAACCCTGCCGTTAAAGCCACACAGCTGATTGCCTCTCACCCCACAGACACAATATGAAACAGGTTTACCTGAAGGAGTAACAGCTACGCTTCGCATGTGATGAAATGATAAAATATTAAATGTTTTCCCATATTTGAGTTCTAAACTGAAATGGGTTGATAGTGTTGAACCTGTTCATGAAAAAAGTAGATCTTGCATTAAAAAAAAGTTGGAGTAGCAAATCTCTGTCCGCTTGAATTATCTATGTATGTATATAAATATATGTACATTTTAAGACTTTACTATTTCTAAACATATACTCTTTGTGTAGTTTAATTTATCTGTAACTAATATTAACATTAAACAATTAAGTGCTATTGCATTACAAAAAGGTCATTGTACTGTTCTAAACAATGCTCTGCCACATATTTTGCTATTCTAACTAGAGGAAAACCGATATAGCAGGTTTACAGATTAATCGGTGCCGATAGTGGCCTTTTGGAACTATTGTTATCTGCATAATAACTTTTTTTTTTATTCCTCATCAATAAACCTCATCTGGTAAAATATCTACAGTACATATAAACTCTTCATCTGGTGAATATATAGGCTATAAAAAGCATCATTTGGTGAATACTTACATATAGAGCTTTGTAAGTCTCTGTTATTTCAAAATAAGAGTCCCGGGTGTATTTTGGACATGTTTAAAGTTAAAAGTCCCCTGTGATGCACAAATTCATAATATTTTTAGTTATCATTGAGATTTTGGTCTTTGCTTTTAGGATTTTATTTATTTTGGACTCTTGTAGCCATATCTGTAATCTTTAAAGTAAGGTGAGACATTCTTTAAATTGATTTTAAAAACTATCTGCCGATTATTCGGTTATCCGCCTTTCCCACCACCTTAGTTATCAGTATCGGCAAAATCCACTATTGGTCGACCTCTAATTCTAACTGCACTTATATCCATTGTTGGTATAACCAGCAAAAGGTGGTTATAGACTAGAAATGCAAATCTTGCTGTTAACATTTCGTCAGTCTCTGAATCACTACTGCGGAATTTTTACAATTATTGTCCCCAGTCTCCCATAAAATTAAGTATAAAGTAATGCTTACCAAAAAATGTGTGTCCCAAAGGATGATAGTCAAATGGAAATATTAAGGCTGAGTATACATTGATAATGGCATAATAAGCTTGATGATGCTGTGCAGGGATTGACACAGCACGCATTACCCGTGGCATGTGTGGTATTCCAATGAGACAACAAACATGCACAAACATGTAAAAATGGTCGTAATTGTGTGTCCTCCACCCACATGCTCTGCTGTCAGAACACATACAGCCTATGCACATAAGTTATGTGCATTCAGAACAACCCTGCACCTTTGCTCTACCTTCTGCTGGTTTGCAACTGAATGATAGAGACACACATGCAAACATATTTCTACCAGCATACACTGGGACACAGCTGTCAGCTTTACTCCTTCAAAACAAATCTCTGTCTGCACCCACGTCAGGAGTCCTCTGGGGAGTTTTTAAATTAAACAAACTGCCAAAGTCACACAATTGTATGAAATAAATGTATATTCATCTTTTAAATATATTATAAAATGATATTTTAAGGCTTAAGCCATCACCTAAGTGCACCCGCTAGTAACCCCCAAGAAACAAAGTGTCAGAATGATCAGGCTTTACTTAGATAAACTTTTTAGGTTCCCGGCATCCTCGGGGGGGGGGGGAACGTGCCAAGCATGGGAGCAGGCCGCATCTTTACTCTCTCTATGTTTCTCGTATAGAGTTAAAGTGGTTGGGGCCTTTTAACGCTATAACACGCATCGGGGAAGGTGTCCGCTGGCAAGAAGCGGGTCCACCGGCAGGGGGACCGTACCGCGGAAAATACTCTCAGGGGGATTCCTCCGTGAAGGCCAACCCTGTGGAGCACCTATTCCAGTACAGAGTAGTTAGTAACCGTAGTGGCTCTGGTTGGGAATTCCTCCACTGAATACATCCAGGGAGTGCGAATTTAGTGGACTCTCCTGGGAGAAAGAGCGCACGTGATCGCCTCAGTCTAGTGGAAGGGCGCTATGTGCAAGTGGTATGTGTCAGTCGTTCTGTATTCCCGAGTTCTACATGCTCGGACCTGAGAGAATACAGGACGAAACTGACTCAACCCTGAGATTGTAGAATCTCGTAAAGGTATTGGGTGTTGCCCAGCCCACCACTCTGCAGATGTCTGCTATGGATGTGCCGTTCGCCAGTGCCCAAGAGGATGGCACTCTTCTCGTCGAGTGTGCTTGAACCCACAATGGGGCGGGCATGGCCTGGGTCTGATAGGCCAAATCGATGGTGACGATGGCCCAGTGGGCTAGCCTCTATTTGGAGACAGCATTCCCTTTCCGCTGTCCACCAAAGCAGACAAAGAGCTGCTCAGAACATCTAAAGCTCTGCGTGCAGTCCACATAGGTACACAAAGCATGCATTGGACACAGCATCAAAAAGGCTGGGTCTGCCTCCTCCTGGGGCAGCGCTTGCAGGTTCACTAACTGGTCCCTGAAGGGGGTTGTAGGAACCTTGGGCACATAGCCCAATCAAGGTCTTAGGACAACAAGGGCGTCTGCCGGACCAAACTCCAGGCAAGTGTCGCTGACAGAGAACACTTGCAGGTCCCCAATCCTCTTGATGGAAGCGAGCGCGATCAGGAGGGCCGTCTTCAAGGAGAGGGCTCTGAGCTCGACTGATTCTAGCGGCTCGAAGGGGGGTCTCTGGAGGCCTGATAGGACCACGGAGAGATCCCATGAGGGAAACAGGCATGGCCTGGGAGAGTTCAGCCTTCGGGTGCCTCTAAGGAACCTGATGATCAGGTCGTGCTTCCCTAAAGACTTACTGTCCACTGCGTCATGGTGAGCCGATATAGCGGCTATATAAACCTTCAAGGTGGAGGGAGACAGCCTCCCCTACAGCATCTCTTGCAGAATTGAGAGCACTGACCCGACTGCGCATCTCTGCGGGTCTTCAGATCGGGAAGAACACCAATTCGCGAACAAACGCCACTTCAGGGCGTAAAGCTGCCTGGTAGAGGGAGCTTTGACTTGGTTGATCATGTCTACATCAGCAGGTGGTAGGCCACTTAGATCTTAGATCCCGTCCAGGGGCCAGACATGGAGGTTCCAGAGGTCTGGGGGCAGATGCCAGAGGGTGCCCCGTCCCTGAGAAAGAAGGTCCTTCCTCAGGGGAATTTGTCAGGGAGGTGTTGTTGCGAGGAATGTAAGATCTGATAACCAAGTCAACGTGGGCCAATAGGGGGCCACTAGAGTGACTTATTCCTCATCCTTTCTGACCTTGCACAGTACCCGTACAAGTACATTCACTGGGGGAAATAAGTACTTGCGCAGCCCCCGGGGCTAGCTGTGTGCCAGCGCGTGAGTACCGAGGAGAGCCTCCGCTAGGGAGTACCAGAACGGGCAGTGGGTGAGAGAAAATAGCTCTTTCAGAAGTGCTGTCGAAGCGCCCAGGGGCAAAGCTGCACTGGTGTGCAGAGAAGGAGAAAGCCGCTGATACGCGCCATAGATCCAACAGCAAACGCTCTGCAGAGGTGAGTGGAACAGAAGTGAACTCAGCTCGCTGATCGCTCAACCACTTGGCTCTGAAGAAAAAATCTGAATCGACAGACGCACGAATCCCTCCTTTTATACCTGTATGTCCAGGGAGGGACATGCAAATTCTGTCTGCCAATTTCTCATTGGCCTTTTCTCAAGTTCAAAGGTAACCGAGGCCTTCAAGAAAGACCCCTAGTGTTGCTTCATTCGACACAATGTCAAGTGAGCGACAGGCGGGTAGATAGTAGGCACAATAACGCCTCTACAACATGGGTCACCATCTTGTTTTGGGATGAATGGATCACATGTCTTTGTCACATGACAACAAATACATCATCGTTTTCAGATATTTCCTTTTTCACTGTCCACAGTACAACACAAAGACAGCCTATAAAAATGTATCCACTTGAGAAAGCAGTTTAGTTTAGTTTTCGATGGACAAATCCGCCATCTCAGTGTGGACATAACATGTGAGTAACATAACAAGAAACTTTCTCAGGCATATTTTTAGATATGTCAACAAAGCAAAAATGGCAATTATTGACACTTGGTGACATGCTTGGATTGTCTCTCTCTGCATCTTGAGAATGCGACTTCTGACACTCTTTGCATGCGCAGAAGTTTTGTTTGGCAGTACATGTAATGCACATGTAAACAAATATTTGTATTGGATTGAAAAATGTAAGTTACATATAAACAGCACTGCAATTAGATTTAATTTATTTGGATTGACAAAAATGTGTGAATGTACTGTAAACAGTGTCATGTACTCAGTGTTAAGTCTAAGGAATTTTCAGTTTGATTCATGCTTTTATATTTAATGTATTGTGCTCTGTAAAAGATTTCTTGGCAAATTAGAATGACAATTATTTTACCAGCAAAATATCCCCTTTGTGATAAGATTATCAAGAGCTATAGCCAGTTGTGCAGCCATCCAATAACATTTCAGCATCCAGCCCTTGGAATGCCTACTACTACTAACAGTACAGCCACTCTGTGACCTATAGCCATAAAATCACTGTATGTGTGAACGGTGATCACCCCATTAGAAGTAAGAGTCAACTGGCTAATGTTGAATAACAGTGGGAGATTTTAAGTGCTGTGTACAAGCAGAAACATCCTATTTCCCCAGTCTAGTCTCTAATGGGTCTTTTCCACCGCATGGTACAACTCGACTCAACTCGACTCTGCTCGCTTTTTTGGGGTTATCCACTGTGGATAGTACCTGGTACATGATTTTTTAGTACCACCTCGGTCGAGGTTCCAAGTGAGCCGAGCCGATACTAAATGTGACGTTAAAATCCTGCAGATCGCGGATTGTTCAGGGAGAATCGTCACTACCAGCGTCACTGGATTTCCGACACGCTACATCAACCCGCTAGTTTTAAAGTTTTAGTAACAGCGATAGCAGTATCATTTGTTCATGAGACTTTCGAATGGTGAAAAAAGAAATGGCTGTGCGCAAAACCACACCATGGTCAGTAAACTAAGTGCAGACGGTCCACTCGTTAGCGATGAGCGAAATGAAAAAGTCTCTCAGGAAGTGTATCAGCTTTTGGCCGCACACGGCTACCACCGGACCTACCAGCAGTGTAGGGAACAGATAAAAAAAACTTAAAAGTGACAACAGAACCATCAAGGAAAAGTGGAAGTGGTTCGACCAAATGGACGCGATCTAAACCGGCGAGCAATGGGAGAGAGAGAGAGTCCTGGACTGGCATTGATCCACGATGGAGGATGGTATGTTTTGTTACGTTAACTCTATACTCTGATTGAACGCTTCACATTATTTAGTTGACCAGCTACTGGAAGCTTGCTTCTAAAACAACCAGGCCAATTTAACTGTTACACTTGTGTAAAATCACCATGCAACAACTGCTTTATCCAGCACAACGAGCTAGTAACTAACAGCTAGCGGTCGTGTTATTGTTTTGGTAAGTTTGTGTTGTGTTTAAGATAATGTCACGGCAGTAGAGGCGGCACAACTATGACGATCAGCCTATAATCCCACCCTCGTTTAGGTGGCACTAAACTGCAATGGAAATGCTAGCTCAGAAAAGTAAAGCGAGTAGAGTTGAGGTGAGTCGAACCTTAATGTTCAGTGGAAAAGTGCCATAAGAGTATGGTGTAGGAAAGAGATTGTAGGGCTCTTTCAGAGAGTGGCTGGATGTAGTGTGTTTGTGTATATTTGTGAGTGTGCATTTGTCTGTGAGTATGTTAAAGAGAAATACAGTATTTGACAGCAGGACCGATCAGTGAAGGATGTGGTGAGACACACTTGAACCTTGTTTCTCCTCACCTCTCTTTTCTAATCAACTCATCTCCATTCCTCACCCTCCCTCTGTTGCCCGGTTCCACCTCTCCACGCAGATCTTTTTCTCCACACTGCACTCCTCATCTTTTTTGTCCTATCATTTTGCTGAGCATTTGAGTTTTCAAGAAGAGACAGCTGGAGGACTATGCCCCACTGGATTCTTACCCGCAATCCAATCTACCCACAGACCACTGACTCTCTCTCTTTGTCTCTCTCTCTCTCTCTCTCTCTCTCTCTCTCTCTCTCTCGCTTTTCTCTATGCAATGAAATTATAAAATTATGCTTTTTGTTTTGAAAGTTTTGTTGACATGCTAGATTGACAAAAAATTATTAAGTAAATTGTATTTGTAGTAAATATAATTTAACAAAACTGTAAAACTGAAGACAGTTAAGTGCAATTTACGATTGAATTTCATAGAAGGACATCCAGCAATTTATCTTACCAGTTAGGAATGCATTTCAAGACTGCAAGTCAAAATTGAGTTTCGTGGATTTTAATCCATGTCTCTTTGCTTTAAAGGCAATCTTCAGTATATACTAGTGTCTTCATAAAAGTTGAAAACAAAAATTACTTTTTGAAGACATGTGCATAAAAATTTATCAGTCTTTAATTTCCGGAAAAACAGACCAAAAATGGTCCAATAAAATGCTTTCTAAAATATGAATCCACTCCCTCTAATATCATTAGTAGTGGTCGAGCGATATATCGCCAATATTCTGACTTTTTTAATTATCGCATTGGCGGATACATTTTCCTATTTGGCTGATTTGTTTCTTGAGGGCGCAGAGAATAGCCTGCTTGCATGTGAAGCAACTGAGACGTAAACGACCAGTCACGGTTTGTTTTTTTGTTACGTGCCATCGTGTTACTACAATAATAGACTGGTGTGAAACACAGTGTCATTTAAATGGTCCACATATCAGCCGCAGCAGATGCGTTTGAGTTGGAAGAAGATGTAAACATTCAACATGGTGAAGGATTGAACGCTTTCTGTATCATTGTCAAAATAAAAGTTCCCCAGGAAATATACAAGACTGAAACTGGTCCTCCATGTTTTCTCTCTGAAAACAAAACCCTTGAATGTGAGTGAAATACTCATAGGATAATTCTGATATCACGTTTGGCAGCATCACTCCACGGTCAGAGAGGATTACTACCACACTACAGCTGAGGAATAGAGTTAAACTAACCGACGCAGCATTACTGTTCGCTACTACTCTCTCTCTCTCTTTCTCTCTCGTACACACACATCCTTGTTACTCCAATAACTTGTTAGAAACATTTTACATTTATTCTACTACCTGTAAAAAACCCATACCCATTTGAACAAAATTTCCTTTGCACATTCCTGTATAGCAATTGTACGAACATCTTATCCTGTAATTCTTTGTCTAGCTGTTGTATTTCTGTATGTACTGGAAGCCTCTGTTTAGAGGTCAAATTATTTGTGTGTGTGAGTACACCCTGGACAATAACACTCCAATATCTGATGGTATCAGATGGTAATACCAAGGGATGACCGAGACTATTTGAATAAATGTTTCTGATGCTGCTAGTCGATTCTGGAACTACAAGTCATTAAACTGTTCAATATTTTTACACATTTAGGTTTGGCTTTATTCTTTTCCAAAGGCTGCACTTAAGTTACTGTCAAGTTAATGTTACATTTTAAATATAATTAATAATACAATTATTTAAAAATAGGATATCTGGAGCAGATGTGTAAAAAGTTTAATTTAACCTCAGGCTGCATGTGCTTCTTCTCTCTCTCACTCTTGGCAGAAAAATTGGAAGATGAGTAAAAAATATATGGAAATCACTTTGGTCACGGTGATGGTACGGGAAGCGGATTTCCAAAACATTAGCTTGCAAGTCGCTGTGGATGTTTTCACATTTAAGTCTTCTTTAAATCTGTGCTTGCTTGCTTGCAAGTTATTTTCCCGTTAAGCTGGCTTTATCAAGTGCAGGATAATCGCCTCTTTCACCGTCTTTCACCGGACCATCCTTGACATGTTCATTTTTACTCATCAAAAATGAATGCTCTAAGTTAGTAGCCTAGGAAATTACTATTTTAGGCTAGGTATGCAAATATTTTTTACCCTGCTTATCAAGAAGGCTGTATTCAACAATGTACCAACTGCTTTAATGCTTAAACTATCTTTCAGTCTGTGTGCCCATCCTGTTTATAACAATGCACAAGTTTTATTGTACATTTCTTACAGGCCCCTTTTTTTTCTATCCCAGGTTTTCTTTTTACATCGTAACTGTTATTGTTTAATGTTCTTAACCAAACAGCTGTCATAGTAGATCATAGGCTAATGCACATGATGAAATATGAGCATTTTTTCTCTCCCATAGATTTGGCTTTGGGTACCTGTTAATTATTTTCAACAATGCCCTTACTGTTTTTATATGTTAAGTAAATTTTGGTGAAACAGGCTATTAGGGTTGCTCTATTAGTTCTGCACAATTCATTCAATTGTTTCCAATGAGCATAATGTAAGGCAAGCATGTCACAGATCAATGCCCCTTTTCAGTGCAACTTAGTGTCAGATTTGGCTGTTGTTGGAAAAGAAGTATTTTAAATGGGTCACAGTTTTTTGACTGTTTTCTGAGGGTTTCTTTTAAGACTAGTCGACTAGTTGACTCCAAAATCTACATTTAAACGTCATTGAAATTAGTCAACTACCATATTTGTGTACCATTTTGTATTTACACAGTGCTTGAAAGTAATTAAAAGTATACCATTGTACTACCATGGTACTTTTATATATGTTCACCCTATTTATATACTATTATATTTACATGGTGCCTTAAGGTAATTCATAGATATCATGATACTACCATGAACACATTTGTTGGTTTGGTTTCCACTGATTGTAGATAAATATGCATTACAACAAGCATTATTTTATTGTGTGTTGGTGAATGAGAGTCCACTCCAAAGTATTCTGATTCAAATCAGGTGACCGAAAACACATATCATGATGTAGCGGAGTAGCTTTTTGTCAAAGCTATGCCGATACCTATTCAAAAATATAGCTTTGCTACTGAAAAGCTACTTGATTTAAAAATGAGTGAAGTTACCACTTCACTACTGAGAAATGTAGAAAAGCTAATAGCCACGCTACTTGTAGCGAATCCAGATAGCAAACTGACATAGAATCAACGTAGAATCGATATAACGCTGAATCTATGTTCATGCCATTGAAAACTAACCTAAAAACAATCTAATTGGTCTGCGATTTGAATAAATCAGCTTATAAATGTACACAGCACATTCAGATACTCTTTATTTATACTAAAAATAAATGTGCAAATACAAAATTTATTTTGAGTTTGGACTTATTTCTACTACTTATTATTGTCTAAAACTGTTACCTTCTGAAGCATGAAGCAAATGAAACGGGTGAGGCACTGGACGTCTCTCTGAAATAGAGAAATACAAGTGACATTATTAAACAGAATCATTAACAGTCCTAATACTAATTTTCATCCTTTAAAACACAAAAGACAATAACTGTTCCCCAGCACAATTTATAGGGACAGCAGATGACAATGTATTTAAATGTGTTATATTGTTGTGAGACATACAATTGTAATATTGTAAAGATAACTTTATACTCCAACCTTTGCCATGCTTATTTGGACCTCTATGAACATTAGTGCAGAAAATGCCACAAGGTTTGTCCCTAAAATTAAAACACAGTTAATAAAGTAATGATAGTTTGAACATCTATTCACCTTGTGTATTATTGACTCAGTATGACACGCATGGCAACACTGCAGGCCCGCATGCAGAAGACAGTAAAATCTATAGACTAAAGTTAAAGTTTAGACAATATGAGTGAAATTGTTTAAGTTGACCATCTACAACAACTGAAATGAGTCCAACATGGTTAATTATCTAAATTTACCTCAGTTATCAGCTGCCTCACGGAAAACTGGGAGTGCGCAAATAGGGTATTTAATTACAAAATTACCAAGCGGGAATATTTTTAAAACACTGAAGGATAAAACAATTCAAATCTAAAGTGATATTCAATGATAGACTGACAAAACATAGTGTTAAATGATACATAAAATACATTTATTCTTACCCTTTTCAAGCAACGCATCCACTGGCGGTTGGTCTGGTCATGCGCAGAACTTCGACTTCTCTAACCAAGTTTCAACTTAGAACAAATATTATGATCTCGACCAAATCGGTTAGGGGTACTTGTCGATGAATCAATCACATTTTGACATGGAATATATGTTTTATTTTCGACCTAACAACGTTCTGATGTATCGAACAAATAGTGAATGTTGATTCAACATTGAAAATGTATCAACGACTGATCCGACCTTTACAACTAAAAAATAGACGTTGAATCAACATCTCCTTTCTCTCTGGGAAGCTACTACCCTTATCACATATGTATGTGAGCAAGCCATTCCTTCCTGTATAATGAATTCCTCATTATTGGGAATGATGCAAAAGTAAGGCAATCATGTGCTGGGGGAATTTTAATGAAGACTTATTTTGTTGAATTAAGGTCATGCTTATTATCCAGGGGCTAAGCAAAATGTAGCAAGACACCCTTATGCAGTAAGTGGTGATGGTTGTTTATGACCACATGCTACCTCACTATCTCCAAACCATTACTGCCTTTGGCTTCCTTTAAAATAGGCCTTCATGAATCATTGCAAGTCTCTTTTTGAACCATATTAATTGAAGAAAATAAACAATCTCTCTCCTGATAGTGCCTGTGCAGTGATTATTAAAATAAAAAACATAAGCAGAGCCCTGAGCAACCTGTAGTCAGACTAGTCGTATTTAATATTTATACAGAATATAGGTAATTTACTTATGAAAAATCCAACAACTTACCAGTATACAATATTGACTCTCTTCTACTCTTCCTGGAAAACTGAAAATACCCGGCAATGCACCAAGATGGTGGAAAAGAAGAGGCTCAAGTCTGTCTCATGCTATTTTCTGTTTTCATCTCACTTTAATTCTGAAATATAGAGACTGTATATGCATGTGTACTAGGGCTGCACAATTAATTGAAAAACGAATCGCGATTATGGCTGCCACGATTATATAATCGTGAAAACTGACGATTACAGCATTCAATTTAAGTCTGCTTCTTTTGCGTCAATGGTTTCTATTTACAACATGTTTTTGCAGTGGTTGAGTATTCTAACCAATCACTAACATGTCCGTTGAGCAATGAAATGGCAATGGCCAGTCAGAGCCGCTTAGATTAGTCCTCCGTCCTATCTGTAATGACAACTGATCCTAATGCAACCGCCTGAATGCCCAGATGCTTGCTTTATGTTCTGGCACTGTTCGCGCAGCACACGAAATGTAATACTGTAGAAACTTCACCTGACACTTGAAAAGAAGCTGTAGAACAAGCTTCTTTTTAGATTCATTGCATGTTGCACCGCTCGCTTTGAACATAGATGTTAAATACACTGCAAATGAGTAACACGACAAATCTAAAACGCTCCTGTTCTAATCAAGGCACTTGTTTTTAATGAGAGCATTTGTGAGAGTGCAGAACATTGTGTGGAGCGTCACTGTGCTTGTGTCCAAATGCAGGTCTCAAACAGTGTAAACCTGCAGTGAGTAACTGCAGTCATTGTAATGGGAGAGTTTGTCACGTTGCTCGATTTCTGTGTACAATTTATTAAAAATGTTTTGTTTTGTTATGTTAATAAATAGGCCCATGTGAATTTGATTTGTACAAAATAGCAATAAAGTAATTCAGCTTAACTATTCTAAGTGTGTTTTGGTGGTGTAGCCAACATAAAGAATAAGACATGAATAGCATATTTCAGGAATCACCATAATCGCGTCTGCTCTTATAAGACAATTTGCCATGCAGCTGGTATTGGTAGATTTAAAATTTTCACGCATCGCACAAACTCCGATAGCAAATTATTGTTTTTAATTTCTAAAGTGCAACCACTGAGGCCAAAAATGATCTAACGATGATCTTACATGAACGGGATGAATGAACTTTCTCGCTTCTGAGGGAAAGCCACTTCAGCCGCTGATACACACGGGGATGCTACACTTCTCGTAGAGTGTCCTGGGTGTGATAGGCTAGGGAAATAACGTCAACAACCCAATGAGCTAACCTCTGTTTGGAGACGGCGTTCCCTTTTCGCCATCCGCCGAAGCAGACAAAGAGCTGCTCAGAGCATCTAAATCCCTGCGTGCGGTCCATGTAGATACGCAGAGCACGTATCAGACACAGCAACGAAGAGGCTGGGTCTGCCTCCTCCCGGGGCAGCTCTTGCAGGTTCACAACCTGGTCCCTGAAGGGGGTTGTAGGAACCCAACCCTCTTGATGGAAGCAAGCGCGATCAGGAGGGCCGTCTTCAAGGATAGGACTTTGAGCTCGACTGAATCAAGCAGCTCGAAGGGGGGTCTCTGAAGGGAGGGTCGGTGCCCTGGAGACGGGGGGTGTAGGCCACCTGCGGGGCGCTCGACGCTGGGGCTGAGAGCTGGGCCCAGGTTGAGGCAGAGCTGCGCTGCGATGGCGCGGCATGATATGAGAGTTGGCCTCCGTCTGCTTCCTCACCACTGTAAACTGCTGGGTGAAGTCGTTGACATGTCACCGAAGAGAACGAACTGGGAGACTGGGGCGTTGAGAATGCGGGCTTTGTCAATGTTGCGCATCTCGACCAAGTTCTGCCACAGGTGGCGTTCCTGGACCACGAGGGTGGCCATT
This sequence comes from Xyrauchen texanus, assembly GCF_025860055.1. Taxonomy (NCBI): domain Eukaryota; kingdom Metazoa; phylum Chordata; class Actinopteri; order Cypriniformes; family Catostomidae; genus Xyrauchen; species Xyrauchen texanus. Next base: position 14,801,828 of record NC_068294.1, read on the forward strand.
GCCTGCCCGAGTGCTTGCGCTGTGACCTTCGTAGCCCTGAGAGCGAGGTCGGTCGCAGAGCACAGTTCCTACAGCACATCGGGATCGGGACCACACTGGTGCAGTTCTTTAAGTGCCCTGGCTTGGTGTACCTGCAGGAGAGCCATGGCATGCAAGGCGGAGGCGGCCTATCCAGTGGCGCTGTAGGCTTTCGCAGTCAGTGACGACATTGTCCTACAGACCTTGGTGGGGAGTACCGGACGGTCCCACCAGGTGGCAACGTTCTCGGGACACAGGTGGATCGCAAACCGCCCTCTCCACCTGAGGGACCTCCGTGTACACATGGACCGCCCCGCCGTCCTGGGTGGCGAGAGAGCAGACGAGCGAAGAGGTCGGTTCCGGGCAGTAAAAGGTGCCCTCCACGTACTCGTCAGCTCGTCATTCACTTCCGGGAAGAAAGGTACCGGAGGGAGGGGCATGGCTGGGAGCGGCACCAATCATCAAGCTGTGAGGGTTGGGGAGGACGGAGGGTTCCAGTCCAACCCAACGCTCACATCCAGGAACTACACAGCGGCGGAAGGGCATCTTTAAATAGACGCGTCCTGAAAAGGGCTTTCAACGCTTGCTTGTGTATGTTGCTCTTTTACCAGAAAAAACTCTTTTAGAGGAGAATAAACTCTTTCAGAGAAATAAAACTCTTTTAGGAGAGAGGCGCTGTCGAAACACCCAGGGGCAGAGTCGTGACACACAGCTCGCTGATCACACAACCGTTCGGCTCCGAAGAAAAAATCAGTCTGACAGTCACTCGCCCGCTCCCCTTTATACCCGTATGTCCAGGGGCAGGGCAAACAAATTCTGTCTGCCAACTTGACATTGGCCTTTTCTCAAGTTCAGAGGTATGCAAGGCTCTCAGAAGAGACCCCTTGTGTCACTACAATCGACACAACGTCGAGCGAGTGACAGAAGGGGAACACTTCTTATGCTTTAAACATGTGTAGAACATCCATGTTTGTATATCAGTGTCGGGTTAGTGTTTTATATATAGTGACGTCATTACATGATTACGTAAATGAACTGGTAAATCTTTTTTTTTTTTTAACCAGTTCATTGAAATGAACCGTCCGAAAGAACCAGTTTGCGGAAAAGAATCTGACTCCCCACCGACTTCTGACTGAGTTTGCATATGAGAGTCCCTGGTGTATTTTGCAATTGTTCATAATTAAAAGTCCCACATTATGTACCAAATCTTGGGACTTTTGTTGCTCAATAAACAGCTTCTGGGATTTCAATCAGTTTGGACTCTGGAACAGTATGGAAAGACTATGGGTATCAATCAGCATCCTAGCTCCCTATGTCATGAATCAGTATATCGTGAACAAGAATTCGGGCACTGGCAAGGGTACTGATCCACTAATCATTGGGACACTTATGACTCAATCACCTGTGACACGATAAGGAGCTTGTGCATTCAAGCGCAATTCTTATTAATCAGCACCATCACTGTATAAATGACACTTTCGCTAATATGTATTGAAGATATTAAAACGTACAGTGTTAATATGAAAGATAAATTACATTAAATAAAAAAATAAAACTATAAAGGAGTGTATAACCTTATATTTAAAAGATTGTTTCTCATTCATTGTAATTATGGATGAAAGTCTTTTAAAGAGAAAATAAGGCTTTAACATTATACATATTTACACTTGTGCTCTTCTAACGACATGGGAGACTTCAGAAGACATGACGAAGTTTCCCGTAAGTGAACCTAGTGAGCAACAATGCTCCCTGGTTTTTACGGTGCATTGTGGGATTTTTTAGAAATCAAACGTTTCAGTGCACTTGAACTATATATATATATATATATATATATATATATATATATATATATATATATATATGAAAAAGCTCGGAGGATCATTAGAGACTCCAGCCACCCGAGCCATGGACTGGTCTCACTGCTACCATCAGGTTGGCGGTATCGCAGCATCAGGACCCGCACCAGCCAATTACATGACAGCTTCTTCCCCCAAGCAATCAGACTTTTGAACACTTGATCTCTCACAATCAATATACATCAGCACTGCACTTTATTAATCTTATATCTCACACTGGACTGTCATAATGTATTCTCTTCACAATACAACTACTGTATATATATTTTTTATATACTCTTTATTTTTTATTTCTATTGTATGTGTATTCTATATTGTGTGTATTGTTTACTGTACATTGTATATAATTATTATTGTGTTGTGTAAGTATGTGTACATTTGATATGTAAATTGTGTTGTGTAAGTATGTTGTTTATTGTAATTGGTATATGTCTTGTCACTGTCATGACTGCTATGTTGCTCGGAACTGCACACAAGACTTTCACCCACTGTTGCACTTGTGTACATGGTAGTGAGACAATAAAGTGATTTTTTTTTCAACTATCTGCCAAGTAATCTGTTATCGCTGTCTTTTTTTTTTTTTTAACTAATCTATCTTGCCTCAGAACAACCATCTAAATTAAGCAGTTCTGTAATTTGGCAACTAAAACTGTCATTTGCCTCCTATATGTTGCAATTTAAAACTGCAACATTTAGTGACTCATTATTTGTTTAGTCTGGAGCTGTGAAGTTGGATACAGTCATGCTAAAGTAACATACAGGAGAGTTACTACCCAACCCCTAATTGTCATTGAAATAATCTTGATTTTACTGTACATAGCAACATAATCCAAATCATGAAGCATCTTTTAGCATCACAGTCATAGAGAATGTCAGATGACGAGTTCACGTACCAAACTAAACGTTGCTCAGACATTCCCCGAAGATATTTCATGATGTCTCTTTGTATGAAGACAGCTAATATTTTATCTCAAGATTGTGGTAATTGTGGTACTGGAGGGAGCCGGGGGCAACACGCTTTGATGAAGCGCTAGTGAAGAGTTCTGCCTAGCCACACTGGGCTCGTTGTTGGTGTTTTTCGACTGGCTCTTGAACTGTATTATGTAACCTGTTCGGACGTGGCAGCACTGTGAGGCTCCTGCATGCTGACTATGTTTTTCCCCTGTCATTGCAGATCTCATCATAAGAGTGGCAAAGGATAAATTCGGGGCCATACAATCTGAGTACCAGAAGGTAAGTGTATGTGACTGTGGCTACCTGAACCTCCATGTAAGTACATGCTCCTCCACTGCAGTTAAGTTGTGAGGACGTTGTCTCAGCACATCTATTATGAAACAAAATAATTGCCTATGAAAGCCTAGGAGAAAACCTTCCCCATTATGGTCTTATTCTGGAAGATTTGTTCATTTTCTTTGCATTAGACTATGTAGTACATAAATCATTCATTCCTATGGGGAAAATGTGGAGAAATACACAATATATTAGGCTATATTTATATGAAAAACATGCAGAAAAGCTGTTTTGTTGTTGTTTCTCTATAAGAAACTCATGATAGTCTATCTATCAGTTTCATAGTAGGATTCTCTGAATTCTTCTGCTGTATTTCAGCAGGATTGTTTGACAATTGATCATCTTTTTGATTATCTTTATTACCTTTACCTGTAATAACTTGCTGCAGACATATACATGCTGTGGGGTTTCACATGTGTCCCTTCAGGTCTTCTCCACAAATTGGTTCTAGGCACAGCAGTCTTCCTTTGGCTTCTTTTTATCCAAACTGGTAGCTGATAAAAAATTTTGTTCTGGGTTTTTGTCTTTGTTGAAGTGCAAAAAACGTCTCAGGTTACGAATGTAACCCTAGTTCCCTGAGAAGGGAACGAGACGATGCGTCGATGACGCTTTGGGAACGCCTTTGCGTGAACGCCCCTGAAGCACGTATGTCAACTAGTCCAATGGAATGAATGAACGCCACGGGCGGGTGACGTCATGACCAGGAAAGGATATAAGCACATCCGGTACGTTACTCGCGTTAGCTTTTAGAGCCGAAGCAAAGTCGATCGCAGGGATGCAGGAAGTATGGCAGGGCGACGCATCGTCTCGTTCCCTTCTCAGGGAACTAGGGTTACAGTCGTAACCTGAGACGTTCCCTTACGAGGGAACTCGCGATGCGTCGATGACGCTTTGGGAATGATAATACCCAATACGCCATAATTACAAAATGCCAGTTGATAAAAACTGTCGGCAAATCAGTAAAAAGCACCTGGGATCCTGGGGCTGCTTCCAGGTCCAGGCTATAAAACCTCACAAAAGTTAGCGGCGAGGACCAACCTGCCGCATCAGAAACCTCCTGAAGGGAAACTCCTGATACGAGGGCTTTAGAGGCCGCCATACTTCGAGTAGAGTGAGCTCTGACCACCGAAGGGCACGGCTGGAAATAGCAAGAGAAATAGCCTCAGCTATCCACTTACTGATTAGATCTTCTCCACGGGGCAGCCCTGTGGACACAAGTGTCCAGTGCTCGCACTGGACACAAGAGATTCAGTTTTTCCTGGTCCGAAGATGTAAACGGAGGAGGACAGAATGCCTGCAGTACAATAACCACAGGCCTCAGCCTCAAGGTGCCACGAAGGAAACGAATAATCAGGGGGTCTCGACCCAAGAATGTCCTACCCACAGGGGCGTGGAAAGCCGCAATGGCCGCCACGTAAACCTTTAAGGTAGAAGGACATGAACCTGATGTAAAACGATACTGGAGAAACTCAAGTACTGTGTTGACTGAACAGTTAACTGGATCTCGCTGATGCTGGTGACACCAAGACGTGAAAACTTTCCACTTAAGTGTATATAATTTCCTCGTGGCTGGAGCTCTGGAGCTAAGAATGGTCTCACCGACCTCAGTCGAGAGACCACTCTCTAAAAGTTGGGCCCCCTCAGAGGCCAAACCCATAGGTTCCAGATCTCCGGTCGGGGGTAAAATGTTGTGCCCCCTGCCTGAGAAAGAAGGTCTCTCCTGATGGGTACCTCGAAAAGAGGGCCGTCGAGGAGATGAATTAGGTCCGCAAACCAAATTCGACTCGGCCAGCGTGGAGCTACTAATAACAGACTTACTCCGTCCTGGCGGACTCTCTCCAGAACTCCTGGGAGCAGAGCAACAGGGGGAAATGCGTACAGACCCAAGGGGGCTGGTTGCGTGAGGGAGAACCAAAGTGGACAGTGCGTCGTAAGCTGAGACGCAAACAGATCCACTTCTGCTTGGCCGTAAAATTCCCAAATGAGCTCCACCACCTCGGGGTGGAGTCTCCATTCCCCTGGCCTCAGCACCTGCCTCGACCGGGTGTCTGCTCCTATATTCTGGTACCCTGGGATATACACTGCCCTCAGGGAGAGTATTTTACCCAGGGACCACAAGAGGATCTGGTGCGCCAGTTTGCAGAGTGGACGTGAGCACAGACCCCCCTGTCGATTTAAATAAGAGACCACCGATGTGTTGTCTGTACGGACAAGCACATGATGGCCCCTCAGATCTGGGAGGAAATGTCTCAACGCATTGAAGATGGCCATCATCTCCAGGCAATTTATGTGCCAAGAGAGATGATGTTCCTCCACAGACCCTGAGCTGAGCGGCCTTCCATTACCGCTCCCCAGCCGGTGAGAGAAGCGTCTGTCAAGATAGCAACTCGATGGCAAAGAGCTCCCAGCACCGGACCCTGGGACAGGAACCAATGTTTCCTCCATATAATCAAGGCGCGGATGCACCGCCGCGTGATCTTGATCATACGAAGTGGGTTCCCCCTCGGGGAGAACCCTCTGGTCCTGAGCCACCACTGCAAAGGTCTCATGTACAGCAGGCCAAAGGGGATCACATTGGACGCTGCTGCCGTGAGGCCTAACAGTCTCTCGAACTGTTTCACAGTGCGTGACTGGCCTAGCTTCAACTCTTTTGTGGCTGTGATGATAGCAGCTACACGAACAGGCGATAGTGTGGCCCGCATCGTGACTGAATCCCATACCACACCAAGGAAAGTGGTTCTCTGTAATGGAGAAAGCACACTCTTCTTGGCATTGAGTCTCAACCCCAATTTCTTCATATGAGCGAGAACGACATCTCGATGCCGAACCCGCTGACTGCTCTGATTCCGCCAGAATCAGCCAGTCGTCGATGTAGTTCAGAATGCGTATGCCCTGCAGCCTGAGCGGGGCCAGAGCTGCATCTACGCACTTCGTGAACGTGCGGGGTGACAGAGCTAGACCGTACTAAGGGTACCAGTCTCTCGAGACTGGCCTCTGGTGTTAAAGGAACAGCCACTCCGGCGACCTGAAGCATATTGGCAGGAAACAACCGAACTGACTGTTTTTGAACCCCCCTCAGAGTCGAGTCGACATTGCGCCGAACTTCCGCTGGATACCACTGCGCCCCGAAGCACCAAGGGTGGCGGGGTTGGCAGACTGGTCCCATGAGGACCCCGAAGTGGAGCGGGTACTGTATTCTGAGGTGTACACCGCTCCACCTCAGTTGGGGCTGTCCTCGATGGTCTGACGTGCATAGCATCAGGACCTTTTTTTTTTTTTTGAGTCGAAGCCTTCTTAGCCGTAAGTACAGTCCTCAGATCCGGCTTAGACTTAGCCGACTTCGGCTGAGAGTGTTGGCTCGGTCCCCAAGATTTCGGGGGAGCACGAGACGCAACACTTATTTTCTGTTGCACACGGTGCGAGGAGCTTGGCTGGGGATGCTCACGCCCAGCATCCCCAGGGGGATGGACTCGGCGAGGAAGGAATTTTTTAAAAGCCTCAGATTGTTTTATATTTTCTAGAAATCTTTCAACAACCGTATTCACAGAGTCACCGAAGAGACCAGAGGGAGACACAGGGGCATCTAAAAGAAAAGCCCGCTCTTTATCTTTAATCTCTGCAAGATTTAACCAAAGATGTCTCTCAGTAGCTACGAGGGCTGCCATAGACCGCCCAATAGCACGGGCGGTCTCCTTCGTAGCTCTGAGAGAAAGATCTGTAGCCCGACGAAGTTCTCGAATTTCGTCGGGACTAACTCCCTCACTCCTATCGATATCCCCCAGCAGATCTGCTTGATAGGCTTGGAGCACTGCCATCGTGTGTAGACAGGCTCCAGCTTGACCTGCTGCCGTATAAGCCTTACCCACTAAATTGGATGTGGTTTTTAGTGGTTTATTCGGCAACACGGGATCCTTCAGGGACGATGCTGACCCAGGAGACAGATAGCTCGCGAGCGTCTATTCAGCTGGGGGCATCGACCCATAACCAAAATCTTTCAGCCCCTTTATATTTGAATATGTGTGCACATAGAGGTTAAAAAGACGAATATGGTTTATTCCATGATCTACATAGCTCACTATGTAGATCCGGAAAAATGGAAGGGCCCGGTTGAGATGAAACATTAGATGTGAGAAAACGCTCGTCTAAATTGCTTTTAGGACGAGTATCTCTTTTCTGCTGGCCAGCCAACATTTAATTTATTAACAGCATGAGTTATCACCTCAATAAGCTCCTCATATGCTGGGGAGAGGGAGGCGAATCCTCTCCCCCTATTGTGTTAGTGTTTGTGTCACTTTCATAAACGCTCAGTAACTCCACCTCCTCAGAGCTAGAGCACCGAAGCATCGGCTCTCTTCCCGGGCGGAAGAAGCCGCAGCGCGGGCTTCTATCCTTCGGAGAGATCCATTTGCGAACCCCCAGTGAACCTTCTCCGAGCTGCCTCGACAGCCGCGGGTCCAGAAACCTGAGGTTCGCAAGCCTGTCCATCATCCTCAAATGCGGACAGACGGGAGCGGAGCATGCGGAGCGGCAGACGCTCACAATGGTGACAGTCAGCCCCCTCGAAAGCTGACATCGCATGCTCCACTCCCAAACAAACTACACAAAGCTCATGTGTATCTCCACCCATGATATAACGAGGGCAAGGAGAAGCACAGGCTGTGCTTATATCCTTTCCTGGTCATGACGTCACCTGCCCTTGGCGTTCATTCATTCCATCGGACTAGTTGACATACGTGCTTCAGGGGCGTTCACGCAAAGGCGTTCCCAAAGCGTCATCGACGCATCGCGAGTTCCCTCGTAAGGGAACTATACAGCTTTTTGTCTTTTTTTTTTTAAATAGCCAAATGTCAGATGTTTCTCCATGTTTTTCTCATAGAAATGAATGGGTAATTTGTCACTGGGATTTAAAAAATAATATAAATTCACAAGTGCACAGGCAGTCTTTGTGACTGTGTCTATGGCATGAGTTTGGGGTGGGACTATCTGTTTTTCCAACAAATGGGGTGAATCTCACGAAACCTATTAAGAAAATGTTCTTGTCATATTAACCCCAAATCAATTTGTTTTAAAAAGTATTATGTTTTGCATTCAGAAAATGAAGCTTACATTTAGGACCATTACAAATTTTTTCATTGTGACATTATATTCAGCACACACAAGCACAATTTTACCCCCCAATTATCATTACCATAACATGTCTAGACATTTACTTTTACTATTTCCTTTATTTTCAATGATGATTCTCATTACCATAACACATGTAACTTTTTATTGTAAAAGATGTACTGTAAAGATGCAGTTGTACAATATTTTTTTTATAATTAAAATAATTCAAAATGAACCGACAATACCAAGGAACTACCACTATGATGTATAAATAAAATGTTAATAATGTATTATATTTTTCACAATGCAGCAATGAGAATATCCTAATTTAACTTTTTTTCTTTTTTTGCATTGCGGTAATGAGAAATCTGGGGTACATTTTGCATAACCTTCATGAAAATAATGTCACATTGTAAAACATTGTAATGGCCATAAAAAAGGCTTAATTTTCTATGCAAAATATAATTTCTTGTTTTTTGTTTTGTTTTGTTTTTGGGGTAAAACGGGACCAGGACATTTTCGTTGGAATCACCCAGTGACAAACAAGGACATGATGAGAAAAACATTTTTAAATTCCATTTGGTGACTCTAGTGAACATTTTAACAAACAATTTGATTACATATAATACGTACAATCCATTGGCAAGGCTGTCGGTACATTTTGGAACTGACACAAATCAGTTAAACACTTGTAATTATCGGTATCAGCAGATTAATTGGCCTAGGTGATACATTGGTCATTCACTATAATCCCATATTATCATATCCACTCATTTCTTTTAGTTCGGTTCTGTTTTGCTCTTGTTACACTTAAGAATATGGAGATGACTGTCAGCCAAATCCATGATTCCTTTAAACTCTATAACTGCCAAAATGGGTGCAGCGATCACTGCAGATGCCATTTTTTCATCTTAGTTCTTAAGTGCTTTTATTTGCCATTATTTGGACAGTCTATTTAATTTTGCTTACCATCTGTTCTGTTCTATATTTTTTCTTATATTTTTGCTTTTCTGCATGGCTATCATCATTTGGCACCTACCAGCCAGAAAACATTGTTCTGACGCTACAGGTAATGTGTGTGCAGTACTGTAAAGCGCTAAACCTGACCCAAGTCTGACCATCCTCATTCCTTAGTCACGCCTAACCCTTACAAATCCCACCCCTGCACTCATTATGTTCAAAGTTAATTTGTATGTTATACTCCAGAGTCCAGTCTTTTTCTGGGTTTTTGTCTAGTTATTGGATACAGTCTGTTATTTATCAAAATGCAACCCCAAATGCGAGAAATCACAAATCAGATCTTTTTAATATTTTAATTACTTCTACTTGACAGAAATTAGATTAAATGGAGAAAGAGTAACCTCACGTGTTTCCTCACCTCTTTTGAAAAACTGACTATATGCCCAAATGTTTTACTTAATTAAAAAGATAGGTATTCAATGTGTTGTTGATCTGTTTAGTTTGTAAGATGACCACAGAGACTTTCTTGACTTGAATGTGCTGATAAGAGAAAAGCTCAGCAGAGAGTCACTAAGAGGGTATAACCGTTCATCGTGCCCACAAGAGGACTGTCAAAAACGCTTTACTTTTCTTATCCTTATTCTTTTCTTCATTACTATATTTGACTTGATTTTTTTAAATATATATACTGGTGGCCAAAAGTTTGGAAAAATGTACAGATTTAGCTGTTTTTTATGGAAATTGGTACTTTACTTCACCAAAGTGGCATTCAAATGATCACAAAGTATAGTCAGGACATTACTGTTGTAAAAAACAGCACAATCTCTATTTGAAAAAAAAGTAATTATTGATCAAATCTAGACAGGCCACATTTCTAGCAGTCATCACTCCAACACCTTGTCTTTGAGTAATTGTGCTAAATTGCTAATTTGGTACAAGAAAATCACTTGCCATTATATCAAACACAGTTGAAGGCTATTTGGTTCATGAAAAGATGCTTAACATTGTGTTTGTGTTTGTTTTTAAATTGTCACAGTATGCAATAGACTGGCATGTCTTAAGGTCAATATTAGGTCATAAATGGCAAAAAAGAAACAGCTTTCTCTAGAAACTTGTCAGTCAATCATTGTTTATAGGATTGAAGTCTAAACAATGCTTGAAATTGACAAAAAACTGAAGATTTCATACAAAGGTGTACACATCTTTAAAGACAAAGGACAACTGGCTCTAACAAGGACAGAAAGAGATGTGGAAGGCCAGGTGTACAACTAAACAAGAGGATAAGTACATCAGAGCCACAAGTTTGTGAAATAGATGCCTCACATGTCCTCAGCTGACAGCTTCATTGAATTCTACTCACTCAACACCAGTTTCATGTACAACTGTAAAGAGAAGATTCAGGGGTGCAGGACTTATGGGAAGAACAGCAAAGAAAAAGCCACTTTTGAAACCGAAAAAAGAAAAGGTTAGATTGGACAAAGAAACACAGACATTGGACAACAGATAATTGGAAAAGAGTGTTTTGAATCTTAACCCCGTTGAGATTTTGTGGGATCAGCTAGACTGTCAGGTGCATGAGAAGTGCCTGATAAGACACAGGATGTGCTACAGGAAGTGTGGGGTGAAATGTCATCTGAGTATCTGGACAAACTGACAGCTGGAATGACAAGGATCTGCAAAGCTGTCATTGCTGCATGTGCTGGATTTTTTCATTAGAACTCTTTGAAGTTCTGAACATTTTTTTCAAATTGTAATTATAATTGTTCACGTTATTAATGTCCTGAATGTACATTGTCATCAGTTGAATGAGAGGAAACAAGTTTTAAGAAAACACTAAGAGAAATTAAATATGGAAAAGCTTTATCCTTTAGAGAAAGCAAGAAAGGCAGGCCAAAGAGGACACAGAGGGCAGACGGGCAGTCCAAGGGGGCACAAGGGGCAGACAGACAGTCCAAGGGGGCACAAAGGCAGTCCAAGGGGGCACAGGGGGCAGGCAGGAAGTCCAAGGGGGCACAGGGGGCAAGAAGGCAGTCCAAGGGGCAGGGACAGGTTCAGGAGGCCTGGGAGGCGGCCATAGGACAGCCATGGGGAACTCCGAGGGTGGAGCCTTGGAAGACCCAGGTGGTAGAGCCATGGGTGGCTCAGGAGGTGGAACTGTAGAAGGCGCTGGAGTCAGAGTCGTGGGAGGCTCAGGAGGCGGAGCTGAGGGAGGCTCAGGAGGCGGAGCTGAGGGCGGCTCTGGAGGCTCAGGAGGCGGAGCCGTGGAAGGCTCAGGGGGCGGAGCCGTGGGAGGCTCAAGGGGCGGAGCCGTGGGAGGCTCAAGGGGCGGAGAAGAGGGAGGCTCAGGAGGCAGAGAAGAGGGAGGCGAAGCCGCGGAAGGCGGAGCAGAGGAAGGTGGAGCCGTAGGAGGCTCTAGAGGCGGAGGCCTGGAAGGCTCGGGAGGCGGAGCCGTAGGAGGCTCGGGAGGTGGAGCTGAGGAAGGCTCAGGAGGCGGAGCCGAGGGAGGTGGCGCCGTAGGAGGCTCTAGAGGCGGAGCCGTGGAAGGCTCGGGGGCTCCAGAGGCGGAGCCCTGGAAGGCTCGGGTGGCTCAAGAGGCGGAGCCCTGGAAGGCTCGGGTGGCTCGAGAGGCGGAGCCCTGGAAGGCTGGAGAGACGGAGCCCTGGGAGGCTCGTGTGGCTCAAGAGGCGGAGCCCTGGGAGGCTGAAGAGGCGGAGCCCTGGGAGGCTGGAGAGGCGGAGCCCTGGGAGGCTGGAGAGGCGGAGCCCTGGAAGGCTGGAGAGGCGGAGCCCTGGAAGGCTCGGGTGGCTCGAGAGGCGGAGCCCTGGAAGGCTCGGGTGGCTCGAGAGGCGGAGCCCTGGGAGGCTCGAGAGGCAGAGCCCTGGGAGGCTCGAGAGGCGGAGCCCTGGGAGGCTCGAGAGGCGGAGCCCTGGGAGGCTCGAGATGCGCTGGCTCTTGGACGGTCATGGCTACAGGTGCTGGCTCTGGGACGGTCGAGGCTACTGGCGCTGGCTCTGAAAACGTCCAGGGAGCACGAACAGGGTGAAAGAGGGTAGAACATAGACTTTCTGACATCTACAAACATCAAAACAGTGGGAACAACAAACGACAATGGAATGGAAAACAAACAGGGTTTAAATTCACAAGCTAATTTAACTAAACGACAAACAGGTGAAAACAATGAGTGATTGCTGGCAGAGATGAGGGCAGGGAACTATGGGAAATGTAGTGCATGACAGGTGACAGGTGAAACACGGGGCAGACAACAAGGGAATCGTGACATTGAGGATTTTTGCTTTACATGCAAGATGGAGTGCAAAATAATCATCCTCTAGCAAAAGGTTTGTGTCATTGCAATTTTTGCCCTTGTTTTTAAATCACATTAAATTATGAACCCTGAACATATTTTGCAGCTCTTTTCATTTAAATATATTTTGGTGATTATGTGTTTGTTTGTTTGTTTGTTTTTAAACTTTTGTTTATAACCTACTATTTAAATACTGTAGTTAGTGTAATTGTAGTAGTTATAGACTCACACCTGGCACACCATTCCTTCCTTCTACCCCCAGTTTTACCCTAAGTAAAAGATAAACTAAATCTAAACCTATAGCAAATTACACCTAAATTATGTAATTTAAAGCGATTGTTCACCCTAAAATGTTTATTCTGTAATGTACTCACCCTCATGTCATTCCAAACCTAAATTACTTTCTTCTGTGATAAACAAAAGGAAAAAGCACCATAAGCATCAAAAAGATATTCCATACAACTTGTCTAAGATTTTTTTTAAATTGGTATTCACTGAAAAGCTTGCTTTAAAGCCATAGTCACCATTTACTTTCAATATATGAAAAAGATCAGCTTTGGCAATCTGCAAGAAATGACTCATTTTCTGCTCAACAGAAGAAAGTCTTTAGTAATTTGAAAGACATGAATGTGAGTAAATGATGACAGAATTGTAATGTTTGTTTGAATTAATTTAAGTGTAATGTTCAGTAATACATTACTGAAAAGAGACCTGACTTAAATTGCATTTGGGAAACCACCCCAACTATATTTTCTTCAGATTTATTGCTCATTTCAGCATTTCCAACATGTGCATCTATGTGGTGTGTGCAGGTGATTTATTATGAGATTGGTTTTGTGGTTTGTGCCACTTTGGGCCTGCTGTTCACCGTGCTGCTGCCACTGGTCGGGCTTCTCTTCTGTTTGTGCCGCTGCTGTGATAACTGTGGAGGAGAGATGCACCAGAGACAGAGGAAGAACGGAGACTGCCTAAGAGGACTGCTGACCACACTGCTACTCACCACCACCTTTATTATCACGTAAGTGTGTGTGTGTGTGTGTGTGTGTGTGTGTGTGTGTGTGTGTGTGTGTGTGTGTGTGTGTGTGTGTGTGTGTGTGTGTGTGAGAGAGCGTGTATTTATCACTTTGTGGGGACCAAATATCCCCATAAGGATAGTAAAACCTGAAATTTTTGACCTTGTGGGGACATTTTGTCGGTCTCCATGAGGAAAACAGCTTATAAATCATACTAAATTATGTTTTTTAAAAATGTAAAAATGCAGAAAGTTTTCTGTGAGGGTTAGGTTTAGGGGATAGAATATAAAGTTTGTACAGTATAAAAACCATTATGTCTATGGAAAGTCCCCATAAAACATGGAAGCACAACGTGTGTGTGTGTGTGTGTGTGTGTGTGTGTGTGTGTGTGTGTGTGTGTGTGTGTGTGTGTGTGTGTGTGTGTGTGTGTGTGTGTGTGTGAGCGTGTATTTATCACTTTGTGGGGACCAAATGTCCCCATAAGGATAGTAAAACCCGAAATTTTTGACCTTGTGGGGACATTTTGTCGGTCCCCATGAGGAAAAACAGCTTATAAATCATACTAAATTATGTTTTTGAAAATGTAAAAATGCAGAAAGTTTTCTGTGAGGGTTAGGTTTAGGGGTAGGGTTAGGTTTAGGGATAGAATATAAAGTTTGTACAGTATAAAAACCATTATGTCTATGGAAAGTCCCCATAAAACATGGAAACACAAGCGTGTGTGTGTGTGTGTGTGTGTGTGTGTGTGTGTGTGTGTGTGTGTGTGTGTGTGTGTGTTGGAAAGAATACTGATATTTTTTCCTTAAGTAAAAGTTCTGCTACTGAAGAAATAATTCACTTGAGTACAAGTAGAAGTACTAAGAAATATTATAACTCAAGTAAGAATAAATAAGTAGTTTTACTGAAAAACTACTCAAGTAATTACATTACAAGTTACTTTATCAAAATGATATTATCTATAGTATATACGATTCCATTTTTAGAACACAAAGACTTTTTTGTTCTTGAAAGAAACTTCTGCTTCCTTTCACCAAGGATGCATTAAATTGATCAAAAATATTGTCGAAGTCATTAATTGCCAATTATTACGGTTTTAAATAATTGTTTTAAGTGATATTTATAAAAAAAAATCTTTCTCCGTGATGGCAAACATATACTGTGTCACCTAATCCTTACAAAAGCATTCTAAATTGCTAATTTGGTACTCAAGAAGTGGTTGTGCTACCATGTGGAAATCACAATACAATGTGTTTTTCCCCCATTTTCTGAGATATTGAGTTTTTACAAGTTACTTTACACTTGCAAGTCAAGTTTTGGTTTTAAATATAGCCACACACAAAAAACAAACACACATTTTTCCTGAAATTCTATTTTCTCCTCAAGTCCATTGTTTTAAAGAGATGAAGGCTATTCCATGCATTACTTTTTGAAAAGAGTCTCTTACCAGGATAGAGAGGGAAGTGGACGGCCAGATGCACAACAAAAAGACAAGTAAATCACAGTTTGAGAAACAGACTCCTCACAGGTCCTAAACTAGCAGCTTCTAAATGCCAAAAACCTGCACTGCTACAAGAGGATTATTGGAAAAACAGAAAATGTTAAGAATACAACATTTATTTAAATAGAAATAGCCATTTGTAACATTCTTAATGTCTCTAAATCATCTCTAAACTACATAATGTGCATTGGGACTGAAACACATTCATATTTCAAGTATTTTGAATAAGTTAACATACTGTACAAAACTAATGCAAAATTATAGAGGAGGAAAAGTATCCTCTATGATATTGCAGCAATTATCCAGATATGGAATGAGATTATTAAGCAAACTGTTCCTTCATGCCAACTGAATAAAATAAGGCAAAAATATACATCTCACACAGCGTTTAGTGAGATATATTATTGATTCAAACACTAAAATTTGTTGTTCTGTCTATGTATTATTGTATTACTGTTGTAATAATAAAGTGTTAATTAACATTAAGGTTAATTAGCATATTTAGATATTATTATTAAGTAAATTGTAGCATTTGGTTACATTATGTTATGTGATTTCTCATACCGTCTTTATATAACATCCATCCCTTGTGCACCTCTAGCAGGTGAAGCTTTTCAGACAGATAAACAGCAGAACAGGACAGGGAAGGAACAGCACTGAGTGTTAGCCGCTAGGACAGTTTATTTTGAACAAGAGGGGTGAATTTTACGGAATTTAATGCGGGAGTACAATATCAAACTGAGGCAGACTTATAGCAGTGGAGAGCGATGGTGCGAGGAACCGGACGACGGGGAAAATAATTCATAAAGTCAAAAGAAGATCGCAATGTATGTAATTGTAACTATATCAGATATTATTAATAAAACACGGGAATTCATTGCGTGGGCATTTATTTGCCCCCATATTTTGAATTTCGGGGGACATTTTTGTCAATTTTGGTGGCATTTTTGCTCCGAGTCCCCCATTCAAATCACAGTATTACAGTTCTTGTATAGTGACAGGGCAGAAAGTCTTGGAGAAGCTAGAGAAGAAAAGGACACCGGCGGAAGTTTATGCAAGTTGCGGTTGTGCTCATGATGCTGTGCCCTGCGGGTGTCCGTCATGCCGCGCACATCGCGTTTTAGTTTATAAACAGATTTAGTGCTTATCTTCTCAAAAATTCAGAAATATTATGTATTTTGTTGTACTTTGTAATTGTGGTGAAAAATAATTGTAGTGAAGTTGAATACTTCATTTTTAATCAACTCAAGTAAAAGTACTAATATTTATTTACACTTAAAAAAAAGTACTCAAGTACTGTAATGAGAGTAGTTGTAATTAGTTACTTTCCATCTCTGGTGTGTTTGTCTAATCATGTATTTGTGCCTCTGTGCTTATATGTGCTGCATTTTAAGGCATCACAGGCACAAAGATGCGAAGGATTGGCAGTTCCATAATGAATTGTGACAAACTTTATCCAAGATGGTAGTTGAAGTGAGAGAAATGACGACAAGCCTGTAAATAAAAATAGTTAAATCTAATAAAAAATTATCTATTATGCCTGAGTGTACTTTGTATTTTTATGCTTATTCGAAAATAGGGATATTATCTTAGCAAAATGCTAATGCCAAAGTGCCAAATCAATTGTGGGTCAAATTTCCTGTGTGCTTTTTTGTGAGTGCTGTGTGCATGAGTCACTTCACTATCCCTTAATTTTTGCAACCTGATTTTTACGTGGCTCGTATGTATTGCGGCAGTTTCCTAAAACAACTTTGACTTTTATTCACATTCACACATAACATGAGTAAAAGGGCTGATTATCAGTTCATAAACACTCATTTTTCAACCTGGTCCTCACACAATGCTGTCTTATGACATCAAAACACATTTTAACATTTGCATTACATAAAACAATTTACAAGCCTGTTCGAGTGTGATAAAATTTTGATGTAGCTTACTAATAGAGCATTGCCCTTGTGATGCAAAGTACTGGGGTCAACTCCTAATGAGCATGCAAGTTAACACGTGAGCCGAAAGCACCATAGCAGTACCACAAAATTATTTTAAAATAGTTTTTTCATCTCATTTGCTTTTGATGACACTATTGGTTAGTTTTAGGTTTAAGGTTTAGGGTTGGGACATATCATTTTGTTCAATAGAACATTAACCCTAAGAAGAAGAATATTAAACTTTCTAAAATTTCACCTCAGAACTGCCAAGAGACATGTAAGGACCCACGTAATGATTTTTGCAAAAATGTCGCCACAGTTACATAATTTTTATGAGATCAGGCTCGCTATTTGTGTTGCTATCTTTGTAGCGTGTTCCAGATTTGTCACTTATGAAGATCCATTTCAAGGCAGTTGACTGGTTTTGGGAGCAGGGTAGGGTTGCACCAGCTGTGGCTAAGTTGTAACGTAAATATAGCTGGTGCAACCGGCCCCTGGTGCCTAAATCATGCCAAGTTGGACATTCAGCATCAATGTTACTTGTGTCTGGTATTTAAATCAATCAACATATACAGTTTTTGAGCTTCAAGAATGTTGTGTTAATCTCCCTGTCCTAAAGTCACATTTGCCATGTTCCCTATGGCGTATTGTAGACAAGTGTACACTTCGGAAAGAAATATAGCAGGATTACACAAAAGCAGGAACTCCAGGACAGCGATGACAAACTGAAGAGTGTGTTTGATGTTCCTCAGCTTTATGGATTCAGCTGGCGGCCTCTTTATTAAAGATTCCATTGCACAAGCCTGGCTGCCTGGAGATGAGCAACTGGCATCTCTTTTTGAATCTCCTGGGATTTCAACCTTTATGTCTGCTGATTCTAATGAAGCTCTTACTAGGGCCACTCTACGCACTGCTCTCTTCAGGGTTTTATTAAAAAGGTTTGATCTTGGTTAAAGAGAGACAGGCACCACCCAGTTTCCTGGTGGGATGTTTGACTGAATATGGTATAAATGTTGTACAGAGCTCCTGAAAGAACCCTTACTGAGAGAAGAGTAATTTTCTGGATTATAGAAGAGCTCTTGGGTTGAAGCAGCTCCAGGGTTGGAGATTATGAGTTGGACACATTTTGATGTGTTTGGAGAGATGCTTGAATAGATTGCATCGTGAATAGTTTTTGAAGTTGAGCTGTTAGTATTCCTTAGTGACGTGGTGAATCAAGCGCAATGTTCCCCTTCTGTCGCTCTCTCCACGTTGTGTCAGAGAAGCGACACTAGGGGTCTCTCTTGAGCGCCGATATTCACCTCTGGACTATGAAAAAAGGCCAATGAGAGTTGGCAACCAGTATTTGCATGTCCCGCCCCCGGACATACGGGTATTTAAGCGGCGCAAATACGGGAGTTCATTCAGAAAATTTCTTCGGAGCCGATGGTCGTGTCTGCAACTGCTGCGTGTACACACCGAGTTCCTGTTATCCCTCTGCTGCATGCTGTTGGATTCTACGGCGCACAACAGCGGCTTTCTCCTGTTTGCACGGCTGTGCATTCCTGCCCCTGGGCGATCGACAGTGCAGATTTAAAAACTCTCCGAGTTTTTCCCTAAAAGAGTGATTTTATTTAAAAGAGTAATTTCCTCTAAAAGAGCAAAACACAGCGGCGTTGAACGTCCTTTTAAGGACGCGTCTTTATAAAGATGCCCTTCCGCCCCTGTGTTGTTTCTGGATGCGGTAGAGTGCTCTCCGCTTCCGACGGCCACAGGCGCTGTCTCGTGTGTCTGGGTAGCGATCACACCGAGGCTGCGTTTGTGGATGGTTCATGTCGCTCCTTCTTCCCACGGGATTGAGGACGATGCGGCTGGTGATG
The DNA here is from genome assembly GCF_025860055.1 of Xyrauchen texanus. Lineage (NCBI taxonomy): Eukaryota > Metazoa > Chordata > Actinopteri > Cypriniformes > Catostomidae > Xyrauchen > Xyrauchen texanus. The sequence continues at coordinate 14,820,660 of NC_068294.1, forward strand.
GAGGCGATTTGGGGATGGCAGCGGGTGCAGCTCCGCCGTGTACGCCCCCTCGGACCACCCGCGCCCCGACACGCTTGTTGATTCCCGTCCGTGCTCGAGGTAGCGTTGACTCGCCTCACCGCCAGTCGGCCGGCCCTCTTGCGATGGAAGCCGATGAACTCGCCGTGGCATCGGAGGGCGGGTTATCTGATGCTGAAAACTCCCCTGGGCTGCCGCTTTCGGGCCTGCACGCCCAGGCTGAGGCCAACGCACAGATGACGAACATGCTTTCCCGGGCAGCCGACAGCGTGGGCTTGGATTGGAACCCTCCATCCTCCCCACAACCATCACGGCTCGACGACTGGTTCCTGGGGTCTGGGCGCCGCTCACAGCCTCGCCCCCCCGGTCCCGTTTTTCCCGGAAGTGCATGACGAGCTGACGTCTTCGCGGAGAGCACCCCTCTCCACTCGTCACATCGCCACAGGCTCGTCCGCCCTCGCCACCCTCGATTGCGGAGTGCACCATGGATACGAGGCGATTCCCCAGGCGGATAGGGTGGTTGCGATCCATCTATGCCCCGGTACCCCTACCACCTGGCGAGGTCGCCCCATACTCCCTTCCCGGACCTGTAGAGCAACCTCCTCGCTGACAGCAAAAGCCTACAGCGCCACCGGACGTGCCGCTTCCGCCCTGCATGCCATGGCTCTCCTGCAGGTCCACCAAGCCAAGGCACTACGTGACATGCACGGGGGTGGCCCTGATCCCATAACATAAAAGTTATAGCACAACATAAAAGTTACCTCTGCCTGCCGCTAAACCTTCAAACCCTGGACAGACCTCTGATTCCTAAGGGCAGGAGTACCCTTGCAGCAGGTGTCCCGACGCGTTCTGGTCACAACCGACGCCTCCAAATTGGGTTGGGGCGCTGTATACAACGGGCGCGCAGCCGCAGGCCGGTGGAACCGAGGCCCGCTGCGCTGGCACATCAACTGCCTAGAGCTGCTGGCTGTTTTTCTGGCCCTGCAGAAGTTTTTCCCATTAATTCGGAACAAACACGTCCTAGTCAGGACAGACAGCACCACGGTCGTAGCCTACATAAACCGCCAAGGCGGAGTACGCTCCCTCCACATGTCACAGCTCGCCCGTCGTCTCCTCCTTTGGAGTCAGCAGCGACTAAAGTCACTATGCGCCACTCACATCCCCGGCAACCTCAATGTGATAGCGGACGCGCTGTCAAGACAAAGCTTGCCCGGCGGAGAGTGGAGGCTCCACCCCCAGTCGGTCCAGCTGATTTGGGACCGGTTCGGCAAGGCTCAGGTAGACCTGTTTGCCTCCCAAGAAACCTCCCACTGCCCGCTCTGGTATGCCCGGACAGAGGCTCCCCTCGGGGCAGACGCGTTGGCACACAGCTGGCCTGCGGGGCTGCGCAAGTACGCATTCCCCCCAGTGAGCCTTCTTGCACAGGTGCTATGCAAGGTCAGGGAGGACGAGGAGCACGTCATTCTGGCCTACCCGGACTTGGTTTTCGGACCTCACGCTCCTCACGACAGCCCCTCCCTGGCGGATTCCCCTGAGGAAGGACCTTCTTTCTCAGGGACGGAGCACGCTCTGGCACCCGCACCCAGACCTCTGGAACCTCCATGTCTGGCCCTTGGATGGGATGCGGAAGATCTAGCCGGCCTACCACCGACCGTCATAGATACAATCAATCAAGCCAGAGCCCCCTCTACCAGGCATCTCTACGCTCTAAAGTGGCGTCTGTTCACGGACTGGTGTTCTTCCCGAGCCGAAGACCCGCAGAAGTGCGCAGTTAGGTCAGTACTCGTGTTTCTTCAGGAGAGGCTGGAGAGGAGGCTGTCCCCCTCCACCCTCAAGGTGTATGTCGCCGTTATCGCGGCCCACCACGATACGGTAGACGGCAAGTCTCTTGGTAAGCACGACTTAATCGTCAGGTTCCTAAAAGGTGCCCGGAGGATAACTCCCTCCCGGCCTAACCTGTTCCCCTCCTGGGATCTCTCGGTCGTCCTTACAGGCCTCCAGAGACCCCCCTTCGAGCCGCTTGACTCAGCTGGACTCAGGGCCCTCTCTCTCAAGACTGCCCTGCTGATCGCGCTCGCTTCCATCAAGAGGGTCGGGGAACTGCGTGCGTTCTCTGTTAGCGACGCTTGCCTGGAGTTCGGTCCGGCAGATACTTTCGTGATCCTAAGACCGCGACCGGGCTATGTGCCCAAGGTTCCTACCACGCCCTTCAGGGATCAGGTAGTGAACCTGCAAGCGCTGCCCCGGGAGGAGGCAGACCCAGCCCTTTCACTGCTGTGTCCAGTACGTGCTTTACGTATTTATCTGGACCGCACACAGAGCACCAGACGCTCTGAGCAGCTCTTCGTCTGCTTTGGGGGACAGCAGAAAGGGAATGCTGTCTCCAAGCAGAGACTCAGCCCACTGGGTTGTCGACGCCATTTCCCTGGCTTATCACACCCAGGCCGTGCCCCCCCCCTTGCGGGTCCGAGCTCACTCCACCAGGAGTGTTGCGTCCTCATGGGCACTGGCTAGGGGCACTGCCCTAGCAGACATTTGTAGAGCAGCGGGCTGGGCAACACCTAACACTTTTGCGAGATTCTACAATCTCCGAGTTGAGTCAGTATCGTCCCGTGTTCTCGCAGGTACCGAGCCCGTAGAACTGACCAGGTGAATCGCTTGCACCTAGCGTCCTTCCCCCTAACCAGGGGAAACAGTGCGCCTTCATTCCCAGGAGATCTCAGGTTTGGGACACTGGTCGATTCCTCCCTAGCCCTCGTGGGTCGCAGTTCAGCGGAGGAACTCGCTGACCCAAGCCACTGCGGGTACCGTAAGCTACCCTGTACTGGTATAGGTGCTCCACAGGTAAGGCCTCCTTCGGACTCCCCCTGTGTGTAACACCACGGTTCTGTCCCCTCTGGCGAGCTGACTCCCGTGTTTCCCTTAGGCAGTCATGGCTGCCTCGGCTGCCGTGCTGTATGTTCCCCCCTCTATAGGCTGGATCCACCACCGCACCGACTTTTCCACATAGGCCCTAAGCAGGCCTCTGATGGCTTTGCCACTTAAATTGCCTCCCCTCTCGGGTAGGCGTGGCCTCCGCAGGGGCTTCTCCTTCCTGAATAAGGGCTAAGACCCCCTTCCCTCAATGCGTGTAAGGGCCCCTGCCTAAGTTGCTCTATGCGAGAAACATAGAGAGAAAAGAGGCCCAGCCAGGCTTGGCCCATTCCCAGGTTGGTGGCCAGCACCTTGTACCCCTCCAGGGTAACGATAAGGAATCCTGATGGCTTAAATGGGGCATTGGGGAAGGGTACGTGCAGCCTGATACAGTTGGTCGTCCTGCACGTAAGAATACCTGCTCGCTCCTGTATCAGCAGTTCACGTACACGGCTCAGCGCATGGCGCTTTTATAAGTGGACCCCTAGTGTCGCTTCTCTGACACAACGTGGAGAGAGCGACAGAAGGGGAACGTCTAGGTTACGTATGTAACCTCCGTTCCCTGATGGAGGGAACGAGACGTTGTGTCTCCCCTGCCATGTCGCTGAGCCGAGCCACTGCTGTGGCCGGACCATTTCCGGCTCCTCAGAAAAATCCTGAATGAACTCCTGTATTTGTGCCGCTTAAATACCCGTATGTCCGGGGGTGGGACATTAAATACTGGTTGCCAACTCTCATTGGCCTTTTTTCATAGTCCAGAGGTGAATATCGGCGCTGAAGAGAGACCCCTAGTGTCGCTTCTCTGACACAACATGGAGAGAGCGACAGAAGGGGAACATTGCGCCATCAGGGAACGGAGGTTACATACGTAACCTAGACGTTCTGTTTTCTCATAAAGCACTGGGCATAATTTAGTCATGATGAATTATTAAAGAAGTGACCCAATTATGACAAGAAAATTCCTTATTAGTGTCATCTTGCTTCTAGGAGAAAATCAGCATTTCTTAGGGACACTGTCAACCAAGTCATGGACACAATGGTGGCAACATAAAAGCTTGAGGCATCTATGGCTTTTCTTTTTAGTCCTTATTTAAATTTTCTCTGTCAAACAATTATTCTGTTGGATCACTGAGACGTGTAACATCTATAATTCAGTTAATGTAGCTGCAAGTAGTTGAAGATATATTTGATTTTACTTGTTTGACTAATTAGTTGGCAAAATTGTTCTTTAGAATATCAAGTTTGCAATTTTGATGATCTGCCCTAAATATGCATCATTCAACTATTTGTTGCCTTGTTGCATGTTTAACATGTTTGATTTTGTGTCTTGCGGTGTATATACAGTGTCAGATCAGCTTGTGCTGTTGAGCTAAAAATAGATGCTATTGCCATTATTTACAAATGACTGCTCACATATATGTGTCTTCGTTTCGGGGAAGGCTGCCCTTTAAAACATGATACACTGTCATGATTTTGCATGCCGTTCATTATACATTATTTCTCTTGTTATTGTTATATCTTGTTTACATGTATAATTAATCATTTCTAACAATAGTCGAAAGAAACACGATCATGAATTTTACATTGACATGGATAAGACATCAGGGTTTCCATATATTTAAATTGACAGTTTATGTAATTTGAGCAGACTTAAAAATTTTGCATGGTGGACAATAAAACAGGCAAAAAAAAAAACAAAAAAACAACAGCAACCTTAGACATAAATTGAAGAATGGACTCGAGCCATTTCTAGGAACTTAAATTTAATTCTAGGCTTATTTGGGGGTATCATCTGTTACCTTTCTTCTTATTATTATTGAAGTCTATGGCAGTCCATATAACAGTAAGTAGTAAAATGCTGAAATTTGGAACACTGTTAGAGGACACTCTGAACTGTAAATGACCCATATTTGGGGTCTCTCACTCTAAAGTTGCACTTATGTTTATGCTCATAACTTTTGAACCATAAGGTCTTGAATCAAAATAATGTCTTGGCGAATGAGTCAAATGTATACCATGGATAAATTGCCATCCCGACTAGATTTTCTGCCATTTTTAAGTTACAGAAATGTTTTTTTTACTCCTCCTAGGCCATATGTACGATTTGCTCAAAATTCAATGATATGGAATTCATGATGATAGACCAAGCCGTTCTTGTATACCGCATTAACGAATTCAATGGCGAGCACGCCAAATAGACGCGAGGCTGTATCTTCACAGTAATTAGCGTATTGACATGACACTTTGTATATGTCATAAAAGCATGACCTGAGGGTACCTGCACAGTTTCGCCACCTAGTGTTCAGGAAATGTGAAAAATGTATATTTTGGCTTATAACTTTTGAATAGTTTAGTCTAATATCATGAGACTAGTCCCTTTACATTCCTTGGGGCACACCGAGTCAAATGATACCCAATTTATATTTGTCTTACATATTTGGCCACCTACTGGTCAAAATATATAATTGTATCAAACATAAAGTATTTTATACTTATTTTATATTTTATAAAGTAATAATTGTAATATTAACATTTCGTATGTTTTTATGCTGCTTTTCTTAAAGTCATAATCAGTGATGTCCATGGATACTTCCTTACTAGCTGTTGTTGTGCTAGTCCCGATAATTGCTGCTTGCAGCTAAATTGACTTGTTCCTATAATCAACACACTAGCAACCACCCAGAATTTCCTAGCAACCACATAGAAACATGCTAAAAAAACACTCAGAACACCTTAGCAACCACATACAGTAGCACCACCCATAACACCCAAGCATTGTGGTGGCGAGTTTTACACAGGCAAGTACCACTCACATTTGTTGTAAATAAAAAAATCAAGTTATCTTAAGCTGTGGTATTACATCCACAGTCACACACACACACATAGAGCTCTCTATTTGAGGGACTCAGCTGACTGTTATTTAGCCCTGTTGCAGTGAGAGTAGAGACCCGGCTGCTGCTCAGGAGTGTGATGCCCAGGGCATTGAAGCTGCTGCTTCTCTGCCAACCCCAAGGGCTCAGCTTGCAGAGATGGCCGTCAAATCCAATACAGTAGAGAATGTGTACCACATGGCATCCATAGTGCAGCTGGGCAGCACATTTCAATTCATTCATTTAACCAGTGCACGTTTAGCCCAGAAATCCTATGTTTGCAGAATACAGGGCTTAACAATAGGGTGTTGTTGTAATCAATGTTGTAAATAATTTTATGATGTTCTGGTCAGACCAATAGTTCAGATTTTTACTTCCCTTGCCAATATTTTCGCTGGCCCTTACACAAATATAATAAATATCTATTTTTAGCAATATATTTTTATGTGTCAGGAATTTTTTTTGGTGCTACGGTTCATTTCGTTAAGACGAGCACAAAGTCTAAAATCAGTTCCTACATTAGTAGGAGATTAAACCAGCAGATGGTAGTAAAGTTAATGTCCAGAAAACATAATGGAATATCAAATAACATCCTGATGTTCACTGCTGTAGCTATTTTATGAAACAAAAATGTCTTTATTAGAGCTGTCAGAATTAGTACGTTAACGTGTGCGATTAATTAAAAAAGGTTAACGTGTTCATTTTTCTTAATAGCGATTAACGCATTTACCATTAATACGGCAGCATAAACACTGGTTTGAAGGGTGTAACATTTGTAATGTGTCCATACACTGATGCACACTTCACCACACACACACACCAGAGCCCTTCTACAAAGATGAGTCTACAAACCTAGCACAAGGAGCTCTAAAATACAGGCCTAGCATAAAATAGCATAACGCGATAAAAGAATCTCGGCACACACTCAACAGCTCCTCCATGATAAAATGATTAAGAAAGGAACTCTTTTTGATGTACAAAACAAGACCAGATGAAATTTGTGATGGAAATCAAGTATTTTTCGGCCTATGTAAAGCGCATTTTAATTACCACAGAAGCACATCAAGTATTAACTATCACCAAAATGCAGAATGAGATGTTTTTGTCTACAAGTGCACTTCATGTGGATTTCAAAGCGCCGCTTGTGTTGCTGCCCTGATGCGAATCATGAATGCAGCTTCGTGATTGCTGTATCACAGCCGATAGCAACAATATACCGGCAGATTAATGTTGTGGAGGATTTGAGTTTAAGAGATTTAATACTCATTGCAATGAATATTTAACCTATGTGGTGACTAGTTCTTTCAATTAGTCAAACTTCCACTTAGACTTTGGGAAATGTTTAATGTTACTCAAATTGCCACACCTGGAGTTGCAAGTTCAAATCCAGGGAATGTTGAGTGACTCCAGTCAGGCTTCTTAAACAACCAATTGGCACGGTTGCTAGGGTGGGTAGAGTCACGTTGGGGTAACCTCCTCGTTGTCGCTGTAATGTGGTTCTTGCTTTCGGTGGGGCACGTGGTGAGTTGTGCACGGTTGCCCCGGAGAATAGCGTGAAGCCTCCACATGTGCTAGGTCTCCGCGGTAACATGCTCAACAAGCCACGTGATAAGATGCGCATATTGACGTCTCAGACACGGAGGCAACTGAGATTAATCCTCCGCCACCCAGATTGAGGCAAGTTACTATGCTACCACAAGGACTTAGAGCACGGTGGCATGGGGGGCGTGGTCGCGTGTAGGGCTGCGGGAGAGAGAGAGAGCGGTAAGGCTTGTCACGTGGTTTGAAATTATCTCTAACACCTGTGTCTTGTTATAGTAATACGGAGAGAGACATTTAAGGAACGCCAAGTGTCGAGAGGGGGAGAGAGAGTGTCCAGAAAGCACGACAGCCCAAGTGTGCTATTTTGATGTTAATATTTAATTCTAACGGCGGTTACCGTCGTATGTACCGAAAACCCCAAATTAAAAGTACTGACCTAAAAACCTGCTTCCCTGTCTCCTGACTCCTCCATTGTTCAAACCAACCAGTTTACAAGCACATTGGGAATTGGGCATTCCAAATTGGGGAGAAAAGGTTACTTGAATTGGTGCTATTTTAGTGCAGTTCTATCTGTGTACTGTGGAAGGCTTTGTTTGGAAAATGTTAAATAAGCATTATATTGTTAAATATTGTTTTGTTTTCTTTCTTAAGATGGAATTAAATGCATTTTGACAGGACAAGAAGTATATAATGTGTCAAATTTTAGCACTTTCAAAATCTGCAATTAATTGCCGTTAACTACAAAAAACAATCATGCGATTAATCGCGATTAAATAAAATAATCAACTGACAGCACTAGTCTTCATTAATTACTTTTGGTACTTTACAAGTGCCTTTGATGTGAAGATTTTATTGCCTTAGTCTTGTCCCAGACCCAGACATTTAATATTAAACTAGGATAATTAAGCTGTAATTTATTTTATTTAAAAAATGTTAAAAGAGTAATTTTCATCACTGTCATTTCTACCACAGAATTCTATTCAACATGATACAGAATTTCAGATGTGGGTGAAATTACAATGTAGTGGGAATTGTGCATACACTCACCGGCTACCTTATTAGGTACTTGTGATTATCTAATCAGCTAATCATGTGACAGTTGTGTAATGTATAAAATCATGCATATATGGGTCAGGAGCCATAAATTTAAATCCACTGTAAAAATGTGATCTCAGTGATTTGGTCCATGGCATGATTGTTGGTGCCAGATGGGCTGGTTTGAGTATTACTGTAACTGCTGATCTCCTGGGATTTTCACACTCAACAGACTCTAGAGTGTATAGAGAATGGTGCGAAAAACCAAAAACATCCAGCGAGAGGCAGTTCTGTGGGCGAAAACAGTGTGTGTTTATGTTTTCAGTAGTCATACGGTACTATGCCTCTCCTTGGCATGGACATCTACAGTTAACTGTATAGTAGGACATTCTTCTGTGTATTTGCAGGGTTACACATCCAGTTAGTGATTGTATTTTGTATAAAGCAGTCTTTACATCATCAGATATGACTGACATCAGTCCATAATGCACAAATGAAAATCATACACATAGTTTGATCTGTCCATTTTAATAAAAAATTATTAATAATTTACATGCGATATTTCAAACATTTATAATATTTTGGTGGGGACAGATTGGAGAGAGAGAGAGAGAGCTTTGTCTGGTTAATCATGCATTGTGTTGTCTTGTGTTATGTCCTCCTTCTGTCCTCCACATGAATGGAAAAGAGAAATGATTGTCTCACACTTCAATTACCCGTCCGTTCTGGCCTACTTTTACTGCGCACACACATGGGGATTGGTGCTTGTATTTCCACTAATATATCCAAATCTTTGCTTGTAGGAACTTAAAAGGAACATTTGACTTCCTCTGGAATACTAAAACATTTAACAGCCAGCAGCCTAGTTAAAGAAACCCACACACACACTTATATATTAACTGTGACTTTAGTTGAAACCTCAAAAGGAAGACATTTGCAGTTTACAAGTCAAGTCAAGTCAATTTTATTTGTATAGCGCCTTTCACAACACACTTCGTTTCAAAGCAGCTTTACAGAATATCAGCATTAACAGACGATAAAACTGTAATGTCTATAAAGTCGATTAATCATCATTGTGTAATTTAGATAAAATACGATTTTTAATAGTGTTTAAAAATAATTAAATAATAATTGTATAAATAACCCCAGTGAGCAAGCTGTAGGCGACTGTGGCAAGGAACACAAAACAGTTTACAGTTTAAACCATATCTGTCTACCAGTCAAATAAATACATTTACCATACATAACATAAAATAATTATCATATGACGGTAGTCTCCTCCCCTAACCAGTGCAGTTTACATTTCAAGTTCAAGGAAATCCAGTTAAAAAGACCAAAAAAATTTATTGTTCAATAAATGCATGATGTTTGCAAAGTCAATGTGTAATCATGTTAAATAACCATAATCTCAATATTGTCCAAAATAATCATGATTATGATTTTTGCCATAATCGAGCAGCCCTAATCTGCAGTCTCCTTGGCAATCTTGCATCATGCACGAGGAAGTGTAATCAAACTTTAAAAGTAAAGTGAAGGGAATTTTATATTGAATTATATATACTATTCTCACTCAAAACCGATTCGAACACTTCAGAAGACAATGATTTAAACCGATGGATGATTTTTGGAGCTCTATGATTTTTAGAGCTGAAATATTCTACAAAAAAAACTTTGTGTTCAGTAGAAGAATAAAAATCATTTTTGGGTGAACTGTCCCTTTAAACGTTTAAAAACGTTTCTATCCAGCATTCCAAAATAGAGCACTGACCCTCATTTTCCAGTCAACAGTGGCTCTCTTTGTTTGGGTCAGGAGCTTGGCTGTGTCTTCATCACAGGCTGATCACATTACAGGTCTGCGGAGCACAGGGGAACCAGCAGGTAGACCTGGAACGCATTGCAGGTTGAAATCAAATCCTTTGGGTCTTCTTCTGTTTAAAGAGGTAGTCAATAGGTTCTCACCCCCACCCTGCTACTCAACCTCCCAAAGAGGCATTTAGAAACAGGGATGCTGCAAGGCAAGCCCCGGGGTCCAGTTGGAATGATTACAGTGATCTTTGTGGAAGTAACACGATTCCTTGCCATTAGTCTATGTAGACATTCTTCAGTGCACTGAACCAACTCTGTGTATGTGTATGTGACCTTTTTTCTTCTGCAGAACACAAATGAAAATTTTTAGAAGAATATTTCAGCTCTGTATGACCACAGAATGCAAATGAATGGGTAACAACATTTTGAAGTTCCAAAAAGCACATAAAGCACACATTCCTCTGTGTGGAATGCACTTTGCCATCTTCAATGCCTCTTTGTTCGCTGCCTGCTATGTTTTCACTGACCTTACAAAGCAGAGCAGATAGCAGGCTTACCAACACAGAGAGCAGACACAGAGAGGAGGACTTGGGGATTTAGGGTGGGGGGGACAATGGGGCTTTGTAGCTAGCCACCCATTTTTATTCTTTGTCAGTCTGTGGTCTGTTTCTGACCTTGAAATCATTCTACAATGCACCCTATCTAAATATATAATGCCACAGCGGTTCATTTTGTAAGCATTATATTGAATATTTCTGTAAACATGGCCTGATTGTTTCTTCTCATATCACTTTTGTCACAATTTAGTCCTCATCAGAGTCATGCTCCATTCAGAATATAACTGAGAATTCAGTTCCTAAATTTAAACTGAATTAGAATTTGAGGCAGCAAACAGGATGCACATATATCATTTGAATTAAAATGGAATTCAATTCAGAAAGCTCGAAGCATCGTTTGAAGTAAAGTTTTATTGAAGTTTAAACTGGATATAGCAAATTGATTTTATCAGTTTTTAGAACTGTAATTTGAGTGTGTTTGTGTGCACATTCAAATGTTTTGTTTCAGTTCCATTTTGTTTTAAAGAATAATAATGATTTCTAAAAGAATCTGTCTATTCACCTAATGCACTAGAGAAACTAGTGCACAGCCATCTTGAACATTTTCAAAATCAAATCCAATCAAATAACTTTATTGTCACACGACCATATACACAAGTGCAACAGTAGGTGAAAGTCCTGTGTGCAGTTCCGAGCAACATAGCAGTCATGACAGTGACGAGACATATACCAATTACAGTAAACAACATATTACACAACACAATTTACATATCAAATGTACACATACTTACACAACACAATAATAATTATATACAATGTACAGTAAACAATACACACAATATAGAATACACATACAATACAAATTAAAATTAAAGATTATATAAAATATATATACAGTAGTTATTGAGGAGAATATAATTATGACAGTCCAGTGTGAGATAATAAGATGACTGAAGTGCAGTGCTGATTATTGATCCTGATAGATCAAGTGTTCAGAAGTCTGATTGCTTGGGGAAGAAGCTGTCATGTAGTCGGCTGGTGCGGGTCCTGATGCTGCGATACCACCTGTCTGATGGTAGTAGAGAGCAGCCCATGACTCAGGAGGCTGGGGTCTATGATGATCCTCCAAGCCTTTTTCACACACTACCTGTTATATATGTCCTGGAGGGAGGGAAGCTCACCTCCGATGATGTGTCTGGCAGTTCGCACAACCCTTTGCAGGGCTTTGCGGTTGTGGGCGGTGCAATTGCCATACCAGGCAGTAATGCAACCAGTCAGGATGCTCTCTACAGTGCTGGTGTAGGACCGTGTGAGGATGTGCTGGTTCATTCCAAACTTCCTCAGCCGTCTCAGGAAGAAGAGGCACTTGTGAGTCTTCTTCACAATGGCCTCAGTGTGGACAGACCATGTGAGTTCCTCAGTGATGTGGACACCGAGGAACTTGAAGCTGCTGACTCTCTCCACCAGTGCTCCATTAATGGTGAAGTCCACTACAAGCTCCTTGATTTTACTGACGTTAAGGGAGAGGTCATGCTCCTGACACCAGCGTGTCAGGATATGCACCTCCACAGCCCTGCAGGGCTCGAAATGTTGTCTCTGAACTTCCATTCTCGCGGTCGCTTTAAAGATATCTATGGTGTTGATGTCAAAGTGTAATTAGCTAGCGAAGTGGATTTACAGGTTGTAGAGTTGTCAAAAGCTATCATGAGTTTTTTAGGTGTTCATAGGATGTCATAACAACTGGAAGAAGTGCGGGAAGATTATAAAACAAGAGTAATTCATTAAAAATCCACAAGATCCTACCTTTATGCTGTGGATGTGCTGATATTCTTCTGTGTTCATTAAACTCAAAGAGAAAAAACAAAATCATTACAAATATCTCTGAACAAAACCTCTGGCCATCTTTTTTTGTCATTCTCCCATTGTTAAGGTGAGTAGATTTTTTGAGCATTAAACCAGGACGGGGGGAAGGGTGCAACTATAGGCCTATTTATACATACACACAGACATACACACATATACAAGTGAAGGTGTATGTTTTATTTTATATTCTGATTACAACCATTTTTAAATCACATTTAAGCCTCTAAAAAAATGTAGGTTGACAAATTAATTTTAAAAATGTAATTGTTATTTGCTTTAATGTTATGAACTTGCATGAGTAACAATACGAGTTGTCAGTTGGAAATTTCATGTCAACTACACATTTTAACTTTATTATTAACAAGCTGAAACATAAAAATTAGGCAGAATTACATGTATAACACATGCTTGTATTATGAAAAAGTGCAGTGTGTCATATCTGTCTGAATGTGATCTGCCAGGTCCAATTTACCTCCGTGAGTGTTGAAAAACGAACATTTACAGTTACAGGAATTTTTACGTATTAAAGGGCTTGAGTAGACTCAAACCATCAACTCTTGGTGAAAAAAACTTTCTGTGACACATAATCCATTTAGATCGACTCTTCTCAGTAGCTTCGATACAAACAGGAAGTTAGATGACAAAATTCGGAAGAGTGGAGCACGGGAAAGGGGCGGGGCTGAATAAGGTAAATATCACAATTCTTTTAGTAATATAAAAGTGTATACCTTAACAGATATAGCATATTGAACAGTTTTGTTGCATTTCCCTCTAAAATGACACTTTTACTCCACTCACGGTTAGGTTTAGGGTTTGGCTAAGGGGTAGAGTTAATACAATATTCATTCCTGTTGACTGTATTACATCATTTACAACTAAAAAACTAACTTTTAGTTCCACTCTGTGCACACTTCTCCTAGAAACTGGAGCTCACAAGTCGATTTGTCAAGCCAATTCTTAAATTCTCAGTTCTGTCCATCCCTGATCTTTATCAATATTAAAGACAATGCTAAACACAAAACTAACACAAAAGCTATTTTATGTTCATAGAGAATAATAAATTGCACTGCTGTGTTGGCAGATTAAATGTTGGTGTATCAGGCTCATCTTTCTTTTTAGTCAGACGCCCAGACAGACGCCCGTTTCGCTTAACTGGTGTCCAGACATGAATCATTTCTCACTTCCAACTCAGAGCAGAATTTGTCCATGCACCCACAAATGTACACTATCTGATCTTTGTTCTGTTGTGTTGTTAGCTGTTGTGGATTGAATCCTTCAGGAGTTTGTTGAAGCGTTGATGCCGTCTGCTTCGTTTTTACCCACACATTAATCTTTTTATGGTGCAATTATTATGCACAATAACAGCAGTGATTCACACGTTTTGGTACAACTTCACAAAATGTGTTCCTGCTTGCTCTATTGTTGGATAAGTCAATCATAGCTTTTGTCCCAGACAGATGTGAAAGCAAAGGAGATAGTTCTGCAAACCTTCACTGGCTCCCACAGTAGCTGTAAGTACACAGAAAGAAGAAAACCCAATTAGGATGCATGAATCATGAATAGGTACAAATATAGGGCTTGTTTTCCCTTGAAGTGTCTCTTAGACTAATTAAGAAGAGCTCACAGTTAGCCTAGTTTTTTCTTTTTTTTTTTTTTTATAAGTGCTTTGCCATTTGTTTAAAATGAAGGCTGCTTTGGATTTATTCTCAGAGTTCTATAACAAAAGTCTTTGCCTTACTGTATACACCTGCAGCAATATGATGTTGCTGCTCTGTTTTTAATAAAGGCATGGCAGAATATGGAAACACTGGATGCTTCCAAAGCAAAATAATTAAAGGACAACACAGCCAGTGTGACTTGTGATTGTATGAATGGGCTGCCACCTACTGGTTCTCCAGGCAATAGCTTTTATCCTCCACCCAGTCTGTGCCAACATAACAATTACAAATAAGATGTTTGAGTAGAGATAATCTTAAATGTTATTATGTATGACTGCTCTACTAAATGTTACAATAGCATGATATGTTCTTGGTTAAGTGGAAGTGGATTTCTAAATTAAATTCTGATGTCGTATTTAACACTGTTGTTTCAATCAACAGGGCAGGGGTCCTTTGCGCCTATGCAGCCAATCAGAACCTGAGTTCTCAGTTGAAGAGCATGAGGAGGCTCGTAAAGAATAACATAAAAGACCTCCACACCTTTGCCAATCAAACTCCAGCAGTGAGTACTCCAATCTTAATGTTTACATTACACAAGCACTATAACACTAGGATGGATGGATGTAGTTGTCTCATCGCTGGAAAGTGAGATACTGACTGCTAAATATATTACTCTGTCATCTCTTTCTCAGCAAATTGATTACCTGATCTCTCAGTATGACACTGTGAAGGATCATGTGCTTTATGACCTGGAGAGTAAGTACGCTATACTATATACGCTAGTTGTTCCTTTGCAACATCAGTGGAATAGAAAGGTGTTTCTGATGTGGACATGGAATGATGATGTTTTCTGCAGATGTAGGTTTGCTCTTGGGTGGAAGGATACACGAGGAGTTGGGAAAAGATGTACAGCCTACCCTTGATGTGGCACTCAGCATGGCCAGAAGTATGTGTCTTCCATGTCCTTTTTCTTTCTTTCTTTCTTTCTTTCTTTCTTTCTTTCTTTCTTTCTTTCTTTCTGTTCTTCTTGCTGCTTACACCAAATCCTATAATTGGAGAAATACTTAGTGTAATATATTATATAACATGAGAATACAGTAATAATATACAACCCATTGCTTGTTAGTGTCTTATTTCACTGTTTTTCTTTGATTTATTAGTCAAAGTGGAGAAAGCCATTAAAGGTAACCCATAAAAGACCCTGACTGGTACTTTCCTTGACCTGTCTGTAACAACGTTGTGATTGACTCGTTTTCTTTTCTTCCAACAACACCTGGCCCAGTTATTTTCCCTCTGTGTTGTTGCATCCTTTACTGGTTGAACCTGCCCCTTCTGTGTTTTAAAACCAAGATATCAGAAAAGTTATGATATACAACAAATATACAAAGGCAACAGTCATATCTCACTTCAATATGGATAATATTGATTGATACTGTACATTTTTTAATTAAAGAAGCAAGTGTGGCATTATTTACAAGACGTTCCCTGGGTATTCGTTTATCTTTTTAAAGCTTTCAATGAGCCTGAGAGC
Source organism: Xyrauchen texanus (assembly GCF_025860055.1). NCBI lineage: Eukaryota > Metazoa > Chordata > Actinopteri > Cypriniformes > Catostomidae > Xyrauchen > Xyrauchen texanus. The sequence goes on from NC_068294.1 coordinate 14,836,453, forward strand.
AGTCTCTGTTTTTGAATGTTCATTTGTGCATTTGTCTCCTCTCTTAGTAATGCGGGACACTAAAGATGCTTTAGAGAATGTCAGTTTGACCTTGGAGACTTTGCAGGAAGGAACGGGCAAACTGCAGTCTAACCTGAGCGTGGTTCGTGGCAGCCTTAGCAACGCACTTAATGATCCTGTATGCGCAGACATACGCTCAAATGCAGCGGAGATCTGTCGAAATATACGTAGCACCCTTCCCAGGCTAGAAATCGCAGCCAACTACTCATCGGTATTGAAAATTATTTCTCATCTTTTCTTTCAACATAATGTCACCATTGACATACAGTTTGTAAAAGTCCCAAAAAACAATAACAAATATGCCTGTTTTTTTTGTTTTGTTTTTTCAGTTGCCTGATGTGACTGATGAGCTAGACAAAGTGAATGAAGTCCTGAAGACTGATCTCAGCCATATTGTTGAGAAGGTACTTTGTTCCACATTTGAAGTGACATGCTTTCTAGGTTTAGGACAAAAATGAAAAGAAAATTCTGGCTTACATCTTACATTTTTCACATTTTAACACAAACTATCTGCCTAAAGTCAAAATGAAAAGCAGTCTGCATTTACTTTCATAATCTGATGAATTTCTGAGTAAAACACAATATTGAACAAGATAAAAAATGTAGGGCAGGACATGCATTTTTTTTAAGGATTGATTGGGTCATGAAAAGAGTAATAGATCCAGGAGGATGCAGGGAAGGCGTTGCAAAAGAGAAGTCATTTGTGACATTAACCAAAAAGGAAAGTAATTTCAGTGGTGGAGCAAGTTATTACATTTTGATTAAAGATAACCAAGACATTTTTTTCCTTTGGAATAAATGTGCACCAATGAATCGTGCACATCAAGACCAGAAACATGTAATAAGAAAGTAAATAGGGTCAATTTTGGTTTTATGTTCAATTTAAATGTACACCTTTTCTCACACCTTTTCATATGTCACGCAGGGGTTTGCATCATTCAATGACACTCCTGCCATGGTAAAAGAGCAAACCCGAAATGTTGTTGAAGGTGAGTTCAATGATTGAATCCACATTCAAATTCAGATCTTTTGTGTGGACTAGCCTGAGATCCTTAGGGAACATTCATCCCAAACGTGTTATTGCGATTAAAAAAAGCTAGACGCAGCACAACAAATAAAGCAGAGCGGAAGTGTTTCAAGACACGCTTTTAATTGTTGACGCTCTTTTTAACTTGAATAGCCATCTAAAAACATGGTGCTCCTGTGCGAGAGACACTGAGGTCAATACAGCCAAGGTCAAAGGTGTCTGCATAAAAACAATTGAAAAAAAAACTGTCCATTGGAACACAATTGAAAAAAAGTATGCAATGTTTTTAATTACGCAAACGAAGGTTTGTTTTTTATTAGTTTTCTACTTTTCACTTTTAAGAAAAGAATAACAGTGCTGTTGTGTCTGGTGTTTCATTTAGGGGTCAAAGGTCTGCTGAACGACATTGGCTCTAACATCACTAATTTCACCAAGCTCTTCCCAGTTCACAGCTCTCTGACCAACTTCACCAGAATGATTACACACACACACTCACAAATCGAGGACATCTACCCAAAGATTGACCAGATGGACTTCTACAGGTACATCTGAAGATTGGATGTCTGGAACTGTTTTTTACCAATCCTATTTTGTCATTGATGATTAGACTCAGACATACACTATATGGCCAAAAGTAAGAGGATATCCAAACACCACACCCATATGTATTTTTTAGCTTCCACTATATGGTTGTGGGGATTTGCTTGAATTCAGACACAACTCAGTGAGGTGAGGCACTAATGTTGAGCGATGGGTTCCCCTTCCAAAGGTGTTCAAACTGTTGTGCTAAAGTGCACAATTCTCTACAATGTCATTCTATATCGTAGTATTAAGATTTGTCTTCAGTGGAATTAAGAGGCCAAGTGTTGACAGTGTTCATTATTCTTTTGCCTTCAGGTGGATATGTTGTATTACTCTGTGCTGCATGGTGGTACTTATCCTCTCCTTCAATTTTTTGGGTCTGTTGTGCGGCATTCTGGGATTTGACAGACACGCTTCCCCGACCACACGCGGCTGCGTCTCTAATACAGGAGGAAACCTGCTCATGGCGTGAGAATGACAATAATATCAAACTTTAGCCAGTATTACCACACAATATGTCACATTTTTGTTGGAGTATAAAACACCTTTGTCTGCTGTGTCTCTCAGTGGTGTGGGCTTCAGTTTCCTGTTCTCCTGGGTACTCATGGGTGGTATAACAGCCCTGTTCTTGGCAGGGGGGAATCTCGAGAAACTTGTGTGTGAACCCTTCCAAACCCGACAGCTTTTCAAGGCAAGAGAATTGACAAAGCGTATGAAAACACACATGATACATGTTGTGGAGACTGGGGCTAGTTCTCACACTTTTCACTTGAATATTTTACTTAATATATTTCAGGTTAGATTTATTTTTGAAAGTCAAACATACCTTAAAGTTTTAGAAAAAAAAGTTATTTAACATTTCCACCATTTCTGAGACTTCCTGTATACCAACTGGCTCTGGTCTCCCCTATATGCTAAAAGGCAAATACATGTAATGAACATGAACAGAACACACTATGAGAAATTACTTGACTTATACTGTATATGTTTCCAGGTCTTATTCAGCGGTGATATTGTTCTCAAAAATATGTTGTGTTGAATAGGTGTTAGACACTCCCAACCTGATCCAACCTGGCTGGAGAAACTTCATACCAGGATACCTGTACCATGACCCTGAAATGGATCTTACGGTGGATTCTCTCTACAGGTAACACAGGCTTGTAATATATAACCTATAAAACTGAACAATTCTTCTTGAAGTGAATTCAGGAATTTTTGCAGCTGGTCATTTCTGTTATGCAGTACCTTTTTGAATCTATAACATTAAAAAAAATGTAAGTGCTTGGATGTAATTTAGAGAAATATTTATGCTAAAGTGTGTACCAAACTTTAGGAAATATGCTCTGGTTAAGTTAAGGTACTTAAACTTTATTTATTATAACTTGATTATTCACACAATCGCAAGAACATTTCCATCATACCTAATACCGAATAAACCTAATTATTTTGGCTTGACAAAGCCAACATACTGTTATTCTACAAACTTTGTTTGAAGGTTGGTTTTTTTAATCCCTTAAAGTAGATTACATTTTTTTATTGTAACTCCTCCAAGAGCTTTCAAGCTACATCCACCGAAATCGGCACAGACCTTCAGATGGTCTGGAAGAGTTTCCTATGTCTTTTTTTTTACTGATCATACTTGCGGTTGATCAAAATCAGCTTGCATTAACAGAATGCTTGTTAATTAAATCTCCACAAATTCACCTGGAAATAACCCCACAAAGGCCTTTAGATGTGTCCCAAATGGCAAACTATACACTATGCACTTACAATATACACTATGCACTCAGCAATATAGTTTTTATAATATAGAATTTTACAAGTGTAGTATCGTCCCAAATGGAACTCCTAATGTAATTGTTTTTTGTTTGTTTTTCATCACACGGAAACATTCACCGTTTTACAGCTGACAGAAGTAACATTTCAAACTCGTGATGTGTCGCCGCTAGCTTTAGCCAAAGTCTTTCTAAGAAGTCAGTGCACTGTTTGCCATCTTTGGACTGCTCCTGGGAACCTATTTACAGTCATGAAAGTGCAGCTCCTATCTACTTGAATGGAGAAAGACCGAAATCTCCAAAATGTTTGGTCAAGATTACGATCAAATCGTCATTTGAAATCAGCAGTAAAATCTGACAACAGTGGTATCATAAACTGTGCTTCTTTATCTCAGATTACTCTAAAAATCACAAATTAAGCTAATGCGCATCCACGTTCTGGAGTAGATTGACAGGCGATGTCTGTACCTAAAAGGCTATTAGCTCGTTTACCTGTAGGGCGGAATTTCTTTCTACATCCGTTGACCATTGGACGTTCCAATTTCTCCCTTTCATTTTAATAGAAGTGGCCCATCTCTGCTAAATAGTCTCTGATTTAGCACGTTAGCCAACCTCATTTCAACACTTGTATCGCAACAACTTATTCACACAGCGTTGGGTGATGGTCAAGCATTCATATCACATTTGTAAGGTGCTGTGTTCAATGAAGTTTCACTAGTTGCTACAATCTCCAATATTTACGGTATATACAAGCCGTCAGTGCTGAGTGCATGAAGTGTCCAACATTCCACACACCATTTTGATGGTTAAAGAAGTGCATTTTCAGGGTACTCGTAGTACACTTATTGTTGTTGCATTTTCAGTGTAATGTAAAATGATGTAGAATAGTGCATAGGTATGTAGTTTGGGTTGCACCTTTTAATTAGCTTTAAATTGATCTCTCTCTCTCTCTCTCTCTCTCTCTCTCTCTCTCTCTCTCTCTCTCTCTCTCTCTCTCTCTCTCTCTCTCTCCTCATTTTTGTGTTGTTGTTTCCCACCAAATTACATATTTCATATAAAAGGAAATCAAAAGTGTCCATCAATATTCCAGCAGATGGCAGTACAGAAGAGAATTGTGTTGTAGAAGTAGAAGCAAAGGGAACAAAGAGCCTATAAGCCAGTATATTGAAATGAAAGCCAGAATAATAGTAATAAAACAGAGTAAGGTTTGAATCTCTTAATTCTACCCTGTTGTCTTTCTCAGTAACTGTAAGGACAACAGAGGGATTTACGCAGCACTTCGTCTGGATAAGATCTTCAACCTCTCATCCTTCTTTAACACCAGTGTTGTGAGTGGATCAAAGGCTTAGTCCATGTGCACGCACAAATCACTACTAAACATACACCGATATAAAACCACTATTTACATCATTATGAAGAGTACTTCTTTAAAATGTTTAATGAGCTTAATGCAAATATCCTAATTAATTTTGAGCCCTAGGTGTTTTAAGTCGCTTAGTAACAGATAGCAAATTTGATTGTTCAGACATACAATCATTTTTTAATTCAGTGTGGTTTCTTGTATTAAAACCTGTTGTTTTTAGATGATAAACTATATCAACTTCTTTGTATTATTACATTCAAATCTCAAACATATACTTAAAAGCATAATAAAACATTTTAGATACATTAAATGTTATATAAACATTTTATAAAGGGTTTTTTTTCTGTGTGTGTGTGTGTTGTTGTTTTTTTTAAAGCAGATGCCTCTCTTAGAACCATTTCCTCAGTTTAGTTAATGCAATAATGATGTCCTATTGCTCCCCATACCACACAATCTTGACAAAATCTCAGACAAAAGATATAATTTCACTCAGCTATAGGGAGTCAGTAAAGCATTAATGGCATTTTTACTCATTCAACATTACTGTAGAACATGCTGCACACTAAATGAACTAAAACTGTCCAAATATAGAAGGGAAACAGAACCCTGATCGGTACAGTTAGACTTAACCAGACATCTTGCTTTAGGGGTAATTTTTTTAAGTGTCTGTGCCAGTCTTATCTAACACTGAAGCAGTTTAGCTCACTTCTTCAACAACAAGACATGTCAATGGGAAAACAAAGCAAGCCACACACACAAAGCAATGCAAATCTGCCATGTTTTTAAAGCAAGAATTGTGTCTCTCAGCCTTTGATAAATGTTTTGATAGGAGAAATTCTTCTTAATTATAAACTTTAATTTGGGATAAAAATCTGATATAGATTTGTTTGAGATTAGTAGTGTTAAGCACAAAGAACAGGAAGGTCAGATAATGCAAGCTCTATTGCCAGGAGACTTGCAAACCAAGGCCTCATTATTACTACCGGTAATTATTTAGGTTCAATGTACGTAAATGTCAGTCTCTGGGGTAGTGGTCCTTTACCACAGCTCTGTGGATTGTCTCTTAAAGAAAATGCATACCATTCACTTTTTCGTTGCGTAACACACTTAAAAAAAAAAATGTAACATGATGTTTTCCAATCCCATGTTGGTTGTTTTTCTCTCTGATCTTTGGGATTTGGCAAAATATCTATAAAGCTTTCATGCAAAGCCATTGTGAGACGTTTTATATACAGCATCTATAAATTCCTTCATTTAAGTCATAGCAGAAGTATATTTTCATTGCTAGTTCAAATCCTTGTATTTTCATTTCCAGATCAAAATGGCTCAAAATAGCTTTAAAATACTTCAAACCAACATTTTTAATGGAATTTCACATATGGCTGGTTTACAGTGAGTTCTGAATGTCTGAGACAATATTTTCAACTTTTAAACCTGGCAATGAACAGAACATTTGAGCATTTTAAAATAAATTAAAGTTATGGTATAAAATGAAGCTGATCAAATGTAAGCAAATTTATTACATTGACCATGTCCAACAAAGATCAGATTTTCTTTGTTTTGATTGAAGTACAAGTCAGATTGTTATACTCATAATTACTTCGTATTGAAAATAGTTTTATTAAATTAGAAACAAATGCAAAATAAAAGTATTTTCACTAGTGGTCTCCGACTTTTGAACCACACTGTTTGTTCTTCCTTTGGAATATTTTCTCATGTCAAACCATACCCACTCTGTGGTCTACTACTGTCTCAAACGCTAACAGAGCTTCTCTCTCTCTCTCTCTCTCTCTCTCTCTCACTCTCTCTCTCTCTCTCTGCAGTACTCCAATGACATGTCAAGGAAGTTTGAAAGGATGAAGGTAGACCTGCGGGATATCATTCTGCTGGAGTCAAACGGCAAACAGAATCTCATCAGCTTCACTGAAACTGGCATCACTGAGATTAACTTTGCTGCCTATTTGAAGGAGGTACATCCAGTAACACACAGACAAAGAAACAAGCTTTTTATACCCAATATTTCACACCACATGCTTTGGTTCATGTTGGCTATTGTTCAAAATATCCAATGACTGATAATGTGTATCATTGCATAATTGACTGTACATAATTGCATATGGCAGATGCTTTTATGCTTTCAATGCATTCAAGGTATACATTTATATCACTACCCAGGGAATTGAACCCAGGTTGCTTGGGCCATGCTCTACATGCTGAACAGCACTTGGCGTAAAATCAATGTACTTTATACATACAATCAAGTCAAGTCAAGATTTATTTATAAAGCACATTGAAAAACAACATACACTGGTTGTGCTGCCCTTAAGAAAGTATATTGTGACGATATCATGGTACAGTCATTTTTACCAAATGTATATACTGTGCTGTTTACAAAGAATATCATGGAATTTCCACCGTACATATTAAAAAACATGGTAATAACATTATTAAACATATTAATATGTTTTATACATAAGTGTGTATTCATTTACACTCATTTATGCATTTAGTAGACACCTTTATCCAAAGCAACTTAAAGTGTATATTAAATATATACATTTTATAAGTATCTGTGTTCCCATGGCCATGGCATTGTCAGCACCATTCTCTACTAGTTAGAGCTACAGGAACTCTAATGTTGATTGAAACATTAATAGGCAGACTGTTTTTTCTAAGGTTAAATGAGAAAATATGTCTGGTGGTTTTATTGTGTGTTTCTGTTTGTTTTGCAGCTTGATAAAGGAGTGACTCGCATTAATTTACATGCTTTTGCAAATGACCTTGATATTCAAGCTAACCAATTGGTAAGATGTATTATTTCTCCAATTTGTCTAAAACAAATCAAACAAAGACAAACATTTTAAAGTAACAGTACTTAAATGAAATAAACAGAAATAAATTATTTCATATTTAATTAGTATCTAAAACCTGCAAAAGTCTGTTTAAAGATGGTTTTCTGGAAATGCTCTACTGTAGCTTCAGGGGTCAATGGCTACCACAGTCACTTTATTCATCCAAAGCTTTCCATGAGTATTAGCAGGGCTCTTGAGAACAGCAGTTTTTAGGGCCTGAGCACCAATGGTGCAAGGACCCTATTGTTCTTCTAGGTGTTTTTTATTTTTTTCCCAAATGAATCACATTTTTGAAGGCCTAAACTTATTCGAAAACTCAGGAAACTGTGCACACGCTTCAGAAGTGGTGAAAATTGACATCTAATATGGGTTTCAGAATTAGGTGTGGCAAAATGGCTCGATAGCGCCACCTACAAACTTTCAATGATGTGCGCTTTACGCTACATTTCTCCTACACATCGGTACACATGTGTAACATGTCAATACCTACAAAATACATGCCCTAAACTCAACAGGAAGTCAGCCATTTTGATTTTTCTCTGCCATTTCCGGGCCTTGTACTTTAACAAATTCCTCCTAGAGATTTCATCAGATCAACATTATATTTAGTCAGTCTTAATCTAAAGGCCTTTTTTTATGTTAAATTATGAAGCTTTTGAGTTTTCGTTGAAGGGTGTGTCCTTGGTGGACTGACAAAGTTCGAAATGAATGGAGTCACATTTTTGAAGCCTAAACATGCTCGAAAACGTATGAAACTTTGCACACATCTCAAAAGTGGGAAAGATTTACACCTGATACTCGTTTTAGAATTAATTGTGGAAAAATGGCTCAATTGCGCCACCTACAGAATTTCAACAAAGCAGCCTTCATGCTATGTTTCACCTACACGTAAGAAAATAGGTAGGCATATGTAACATGTCAACACATACAAAAAAGTCTCTTACAGCCATATCCTAAACCAAACAGGAAGTCAGCCATTGTGATTTTTCTCTTACATTTTTGCTCAGTTTTTGCCATTTCCAGGTCTCGTACTTTAACAAACTCCTCCTAGAGATTAAATCAGATCAACATCATATTTGGTCAGTCTAATCTAAACGCCTTGGTGATGCTAAATTGTGAATATTTTGAGTTTTCTTTGAACGCGCGTGTCCGTGGTGGCCTGACAAATTTCGATGTTTCGCCATGAAACAGGAAGTTGTTACAACTCAAACATAAAATGTCCTATCTGCTCCAAACTTTACATGTTTTATAAGAGTCACGGCCTGAACACTTTTTTATGCCAATATTCAGTTATTTCATAGCGCCACCTACTGGCAACAGGAAATAACATCTTTTAAACTTTGTTACACTCTTAACAACATTTAAGTGCTAAAAAATGCTAAAAGAATTGTAGTGCAATTCCCCTGGCACAGCAGCCCCAACATGCACCAGGGTGCAAGGGCCCATCACTGCTTGCAGCTATAATTTTTTATTGAACTAGGTCTGTATCCACACCAAGGATGATGTATTTTACCATGCTGTTTGTACTTCACTTAACTTTTAAATTATGCTTCAATTATACCTTTATATATACATTTATATGAACCTTTTTTCATTCAAACCTGGAAATAAACAAAGTTTTTGGATTTAGATATTTTGTTAAAAATGTCTAAAGTTTAGATCATGCTGAGATAACAATCTATCATCAGGTTTTGCACAAACTTGTGTAGTCTATGCTGGCTCAAATACTAAGAACTTCTGAAATGTATGTTTCAAATTAACTGTTCTCTCAAATTGTTATACTAATATACTGTAATTTGTAATGAAAAATGGGTAATACTTCATGAGTTCTATTCATTAACATTAACAATGAATCATGTTTTTTAAACAATTCACTCATCGTGGTTAATGTTAATTTATCAAAATACATTTGTCCATAGTTAATTTGTCTTCATACTGCATTAACTAATGTTACAGAATATTGCTATAAAAGACTTTACAATAAGGTTCCATATGTTAACATCAGTTAACAACATTAGTTAACATGAACTACTGTAACAATAAGCTATACTTTTACAGCATTTTTTTAAAATCATGGTTAATGTTAATTTCAACATATAGTAATACATTTTTTAAATAATATAATGCAAACAAATGACAACAAATCTTCCCATTGTTCTCTTAAGCTTTTTGTGTATCTCTTTCTTTTCTCCAGTCTAAAGGGACCTTGCAGACTTCATTAAAGGGACACGCTAACACTATAAGACAAATCCACATACAGCAAGTCATTCCACTGGAGCAATCCATGGTAATCTATCCATCTATCCCTGTCTCATAAATGCACTTCATGTGATTACTCTGGCCTGCAGGGTCATAGCAGTTGCTTTCTTATCCATGAATGGTTCTTTTGAATTGGCTTAATTGTGTAAGTGGGATTGTAGTTTGATTGATCACAAAAGCAACAAAGTGATATTTGATCAACTAAATTGAATGAATGTAAAGTCATAATTTCTGAATGACACTGGTATTTCTGTTGAGATCTGATGTGCTTTTCATCATCTGATTTGACTTTCTTATACTTCCTACCACGTTCAATTTATGGCTTCCAAGAAATTTGTGAAAGCAAGGGTAAGCCTGTGTCTAACAATAATAGTTGCATAACTTTCCCATTGAGATGTTTGCTCAGTAGCTATCAACTTGTGACAACATCAAGACACCATCATCACCTATTGAAAAATTATGAGTTGTATTGATTTTTTTACTTTGCAAATGTGGTATAACACAATAGTACTATAACAGATTGTCCACAATATGGATTACAAATGTATAAATTGGTTAAAAAACATCTTGCTATGAAATAATAAGAATTGACCTCTCAAATAATTATGTTGTGGATAATACCAGCATGCTGAAGGATAAATTAAAGGACTAAATCTTTTTCAAAGTGCATTGGTAGGAAAGGGAGTTCTGTTTTCCAGTCCAAATGATAGATGTTTCACTTGTTAAATTTAAACATGCTTATGTGAAATACAGACTTTATGTACCCCAAATGCATCATATAGTCTGTTTTGTGTCACATTGCTTGTTTACTGTGACATAATGTGTGCATGTAATGCATGTACAACTATAAAGTTGCATGGCATTTTGGCACACTTCATGCATGGAACTTTCATTGTATGTTTATAAAACTTACTTACAGTAAATACATTTTGTGGTAAAAGTACTAGCAATGTTTCTCTTTGTAATCCAGCATTTTTATTAGCATTTTAATTGATAGAAATTCAGGGCAAGATTATAGATCTTTTCGACATGAAGTGATTTTGCGTGTGTTTGTGTATTCATTATATTCCCAATATCAGAGCACACTTAATCACAGCATCAGACTTCTGGAGAGGACTTCCTCAGATTTGCCTGTAAGTTGTTTGTTTTAAAACTACTATGTAGACATCAGCCCTGAGTAATGCAGCCACAAACATGGTTTCTGATATGTTGTAAACGTATTGGTTTTCAGATCAGAGTTTCAGAAGTACTAGCAGCCGTTGATGCTGCCCAGTTCCTAATTTCCCACAATGCAACATTTGTGGTCAATCAGGTAATGTGAGCTAAAATACAAACAAACAAACAAACAAATTATTACCTGTATGATAAATTTGGTAGCTGTAAATTAATGATTAATTTTCACTGCTCAAACAGGAAACAGAGAAATACAAGCAGACTATCATTGGCTATTTCAAGCAGTATATGGACTGGATCAGGACATCTGTGAGTATTGTTAACAGTATTGCCTACAAGAATATTTATGTTGGATTTATGTTGGATTGGTTGTGATTGGTTGTAGTTTGGTAGTCTTCATTAATTTAGGCTTGAAACACTTTTGTTTTGCTGCCTCATTTTAGCTCACCATGGAAGTAGCAGCCTGTAAACCACTCAGCAACATTGTGGATACGGCTGAGATCCTGGGCTGCAGTTTCCTTTTGGATTCAATGGTGAGAGAACCACTGGATCCATAAAGAATGAATCAAAAATGAACATTTTGTCAATACTTAGCCTACTCGCTCTCATGTCGTTCTGACCCTGTATTATTTTCTTTCATCTATAAAACACAAATGCAGACCTTAGGCTGAATATATGAGCATCTATTTTTCACACAAGTAGAGAGGATGGTGATTTAAACTTCCAAGCTCAAAAAAGAACAAAAAGCACCATAAATATGTGGTGGTTCTGTGATGTGTGGTTCTGGGTTAAGAGACGAAGGGGGTGTTACAACACTGACTTGGATGCAGTGATTTGGGTATAACATGTTTGCATATGGAAGAAATGGTTGAAGTTAAAGCACTCAATAAGCACTCAACCAGGGTGAGTTTCGCTGCACTGGTAATGTGTGTGGTCAAGCCCTGCAGGCAACCTTGAGGAAGGAAGGGGATGGCAGGTTTGATCTGAAATGTGTGTGTGTGTGTGTGTGTGTGTGTGTGTGTGCGTGTGTGTGTGTGTGTGCGCAAATGGGGCCCTGTGTGCTTAACCCTGTCCTTTGTACACCATTGAACATACACACGATTGCACCCACTTGAAAGCCACAAAAGTAGTTAAATATATGATAAGAAATAATCTGACTTAAAAAAAAGACTTTGGTTGACATAGTTTTGATTAAGAGAGAACTTACTTAACCAAACCAACATGACATCCCATTCAGCAATATCTTGCCAAATAGGATTACTTTGTACACACACATGTGTACATTGAATATTTGTGACAAACAACACAGGTCATTAAGTCACTCAAATTCAGCATCAAGATACTCATTCCTCAATTTTTCATCTAGCTACCAGCTTACCTCAACAGGTTAATGAAGAATGTAGAATAGTCAGTACTGGTCAGTAGACAAAATCAGTCTCTTCTTAATATTTGGGGAGATGAAAATGTGCAACATTAGAGCCGAACGAAGATGTGATTAATTATACAGTATTGTTGCAGAAATTGCCAAGTTGTGTATCCAGGACACAAATGGTGCAGGTTCAAGAAAAAGAAAAAGATTGCGGGCACAGTACGAATCCTGTTAATTTCGAGGGCTAGCTAGTCTCCAGATTCTGATCCCTCAGCTTGAGTTTCCCTCAAACTTGTAAAATGGGTGAGGTGTGTGATGTTGGCACCATGGTGGCGTATTAAGTGCGGGTTTTAGGGCAGCGCCACAGGGCTATTGGCCCGATGGTGGGAATGCAGATTGATTTTGGTCTTGCGGATCGAGGTCTGAGACTAAAGGAGCAGTTGATAGCCTTGGCTCGCACTGGCTCAATGGTGGAAAAGTGTCTGGTGTGATCATGCTCCTAATATATTTTAATTTTGGGGGCTTAATGTTAGGAATGTTCCACATATGTGTCACAACATGGAGTTCTGGAGAAAACAAAAATGTAATAATCCTAGTTAATCTTGTGCTGGTAAATTTGTGTTTGTAAATTATTTGTCTTAACAAATGTTAATTTTGGACCCTGCACACACACATTCACAAGGTTGTTACAACATAGCCACCTAGGACAGGAATTTCAGGAAGCATCCAGGCCCCTAACTACCTGTAGTAATTAGCAGTTAGCTGCTCTTTCCACAGAGACCAGAAATTGGCCCCAGTATAATTCTCTCTGACTGCAGCAGGAAGTGTCTGGCCTGCTGGGCTTGTTAACGTTTGTGTTTAAACTCAGCAGACTGATCACACTGTGAATTTGTTGAAAAAACTTTGATTGTAAGTTCTGCTGCTAAAATTAGTTTGTGAAATTTAAAACCACTGCCCCCAGTGGCAAAAGCTGGAAGTGTTGTTGAGGTGAAATATCCACAGGGTGGCATCGAAGCGAGTTGTATTTTTAGTTGTAAAAGCATATTTTATTAACCCTATTCCCAAACCCTAATCCTAACTGTCGATGGAGTAAAATTTTTTAATTTAAAATAAAAAATGCTACTTCAGATTCATGCTCTTAGAGTCATAAGAACCTTTGTCCCGAAGATTGCACATGCAATCAGTAGCACCTCAGGAAAAGGTGGACAAGTTTGAATTGGTTAAAAACTGTCTGATGGTGGATGGCTCTTTTCAGTAATTCGGCTGAATGGGATCGATTTAAGAGTGCATGAACTTTCGGAAGCAGTATGTCAATTTCTTGTGTAATTATGTTGACCTAATACATGATAGTCAGTAGTTTGTTGAAGGAAAAAGAGAGAAGTTTATGAAGAGTTCAAATTTACATTAGCTACAGTTAGAGTGTAAATGGTGAGGTATTTGCCTCGATGTGGGGGGTTAAAAAGAGAGCTTCTTGAATGTGAATATTAAAATAGTATTTATAACCCTTAATACTGTAAATGCAGTTCATTGATTTGCTATGTGCTATTAACATTACCCCACCATATAGATAGCCTAAAAGCTAACAGACATGGCCACAAAACTCTGATTTTGATTTATTGCATCTTTAAGAAATGTTGTGTTTATTTGTTGCAGAACACATTCTGGTTTGGACTGGGCTGCTCCACACTATTTCTGCTCCCTAGCATCATCCTGTCTGTGAAGCTCGCCAAGTTCTATCGTAGAATGGACACAGAGGATGTCTATGATGAGTAAGTAAACCAAATTGTGGTGTAGTACTTAAAACAGTAATGGACTGATTATGGGTACTTGAGGCACTCCACCTTGGTTATAACTAATGGTGCACCGATCAGGAAATTTGAGACCGATACTGATCTCCGATTTTTTTTAATGCTAAGTTCAACCGATACTGATATAGATTTTTTTCTTCCCTTTTCTCCCCAATTTGGAATGCTAAAATCCCAATGCACTCTAAGTCCTCGGGGTGGCATAGTGACTCACCTCGGGTGGAGGAGGACGAATCTTATTTGCCTCCACATCTGAGACGTCAATCTGTGCATCTTATCTCGTTGCTTGTTGAGCGCATTACTGCAGAGTCAGTGTGTGTAGAGGCTTCACGCTATTCTCCGCAGCATCCACACACAACACACCATGCGCCCCACTGAGAGCAAGAACCACATTATAGCGACCATGTGGAGGTTACCCCATGTGACTCTACTCTCTCTAGCAACCGGACCAATTTGGTTGCTTAGGAGATCTGGCTAGAGTCACTCAGCACACCCTGGATTCAAACTCGCGTCTCCAGGGGTGGTAGTCAGTGTCAATTTTCACTGAGCTACCCAGGCCCCCGATACAGATGTTTTTAAAAGTGCCCTTTGTCACACTTTTGCAAGTTATATTGTGCAATTATATGTTTATGCCCCATACTGTAAAATTACGGTAACACATTACAAAAAGGTTCCATTTGTTTGTTTGTTTTATCCCCTTTTCTCCCTATTTGGAATGCCCAATTCCCACTATTTACTACTCCTTGTGGTGGCGGAAGGAGAAGTCTCAGTTGCCTCTGCTTCTGAGACTGCCAATCCACCCATCTTTTCACGTGGCTCGTTGTGCATGACACAACGGAGACTCCGCATGTGGCTGAGAAGACATGGCTGGAGTCACTCAGCACACCCTGTATTCAAACTCGTGACTCCAGGGTTGGTAGTCAACATCAATACTCACTGTGCTACCCAGGCCCCCAAAAGGTTCCATTAGTTTACATTATTTAACAACATTACTTTAAACATTAACTGTCTTTGGCATTTTGCAG
This sequence comes from Xyrauchen texanus, assembly GCF_025860055.1. Classification (NCBI taxonomy): domain Eukaryota; kingdom Metazoa; phylum Chordata; class Actinopteri; order Cypriniformes; family Catostomidae; genus Xyrauchen; species Xyrauchen texanus. The sequence continues at coordinate 14,851,743 of NC_068294.1, forward strand.
TAACACAAATCACTAATTATTAAGCAAATGTGTGAAGACGTGGTGCCTTTATGGTTAAACAGCTGTTGTAATTGCTGTGATTAATGGTAATGTCTGATTTAAATTGGGATCAGATTAATAAAGAATTGCGCTGAGATGAATGACTGATGAGATATTGAGAGCATCTGGAGAGCGTCTATATTTGATTGACACCACGAGTGAACATATCGTAGGGAGTGAAAAGTGCTCATGATCTTTCAAACAGTCTCTGTCGCTGCACACAATCTGATTGTCAGGACTCGCATTACATCACATATACTCAGATTTGTATATGCATGTTTATTTTTTGCTTAATTAATTTTTATGCCCATTTGCAGTCTCTTTATCCTTTTGGCCTTGTTCAGACTGCCAATAAAAATCAAATTTTTGGCATATCCAGATTGTATCCAGATGAGTTTTTGATAAAAAACATGAAATCAGATTTTTCCGAATCTGATTCAAACCACATTGGGAGGTGGTTTCAAATGCGATTGAAAGCAGATTTTGTTCAGATGCGTCTCAGTCCGGACGCTCTAGCGGCTCAATTCGGATTTCAAATGGTCTTTTGCGTTGTCAAAAATCGGTGACAGCAGCACAGAACATCACAATATTTACCAGGAGTTCTCTACCGCATCTAGACAGGACACTTATTTGGAGAGTGAGATGATGCGCCTCCATTTTTCCCACATCTGTTTTGAAAGCATCGTCACGTGAGTGGGCCTACGTCGTTACCAAAGCAACCCATGCAGATAGGTTGGTTTTGTCTGAACACGCAAATCTGACTTGATCACTTGCTATTAATAGTGTGGACAGTCTGCCTGAAAAGATCTGATTTGAGAAAAAATCTGATTTGCCTGCAGTCTGAACATAGCCTTTGTACTCACAGTGTAGCGAGTCAAGGTTACTAGAGTAATGAGCAACATAATATTCATACACATGTTATTCTTACACATTTTTAAATACAAACCTGCATATTCATTTGTATAACAGTTTACATTCATGAATACTTAGAATTGCCAACAATTCACCGTCTAGAGGCCACTTTCTCATGCATCAAGGGCTGAGAAAGTGCTCATTCATTAGTGTATTTGTTATTCTCTGTGTGCTGCATAAAAGGTCTGCCGTGATTCTAGGCATGATCGGCTGATCACAGACTTTATACGATGATCGGCTGATCACAGACTTTATACGATGATCGGCTGATCACAGACTTTATACGATGATCGGCTGATCACAGACTTTATACGATGATCGGCTGATCACAGACTTTATACAATGATCGGCTGATTTAGATCGATCTTTGCACCCCTAGTTATAACAGAAATTGTGAGTATTGAGTCAATGCATTAGTATATTATGGTGCAAATTCCTCTTTTCTTTTCCACAGTTTGGTTAATAATCGGCTCTTTTTCTCTCTCTGCTTCTCTTCTACTCGTCTTGCCTGTGTCCTCTAGTTCCTCTGTCTCAGGGACTTGGCATTTCACATTATGATAACCATTCTTACTATTTCCATCTTTCTTCATTCTTTATGTCTCTCTGTTCAGCACTTTGCACTTTATGAAATATGTGTGTATATATTGTACAAACAATGTATTGTATTTAGCATTTTTCAAGCATTCATGTGTTTACAGTAGAGAATCATTGCGATAAGTCACTGAGTGTCTTGACCCGAGACGTCCATTTGGACATCAACATGGCATCTCTGTACACGACTAAAGTGCATCTCCTTAACATATTTGCTTGTCTTGTATCTTTTTAGCATTGAGACAATTCCCATGAAAACGTAAGCTTTTCTCTCCCATTATACTTTTGCTGTCCATCTTACTGCTATCTTTTTTAAACATCCCTTTCCTGTTTGTACATAAACCTTTCTGCTTAATTGTGCTGGTTTAAGCTAAAAGCCTTGAAATGCTTCTCCGGGGAAGGGCATCACTTGTGTTGGTGTTATCTTTGAAAGCTCCCTTCTTTAATATGAAGGGTTGTTAGAACAGAGACTTTAAAATCACAATTCAAAACTATTTCTGTACATTTTACATTTAATGATAAACAATTGTAATTTCAACTTAAACTGTTTCATGCTTTACTTCCTAAGCTTGCGTTTACATTTTTGAAGAACATGTCTTTTAAATTAAGCGTATTCCCAGCTAGTTGCATGCCATTTTTTCTCATCTCACGTCATGTTTTGTTTACAATTTTTACTATGTAATGTCTATTTCAGTATGGAAATTGGTAATAATGGTTATTATAATGAGCATTTAGAAGGTATCCAAAATCCTGTAACGACAAGGTAATAAGACCCACATCCCTCTACATCCTGCGTGTGTTACTCTAATGAAAAGCATGCATTGGAATGCAGATTGATTGAGGTAATAATGGTGATGACAATGAGGCGTCGAAGGTCCAATGCATGTACAGTTTGAAGTTGCCTTTCCCACAAACAGCTAACTCAATTTTTGCAGAATTTGTGATTTGCATGCACTTTGCATGGCATTTGAATTTACACTAACATTGAATGCATCAGATATTACACTAGAAGATGTTTACTGTTTTCTTGCATGTGACTCTTGAATTTCTAACTGGGCTGCAATGGCTATGATTTGTATCTCTCTAACTGTCATGAATAACAGCATGCCTTATGTTCAAGCTTTGTTCAGAATGATGGGCTGGAATGACACACAGAGACTTTACACATGTACATGTATCATGTGCTAAGACTGAATCTGACTTGGTTATTATATAATTGTTAGGCCTCTGTTTGAATTGTGCATGCCATTGGTTTTATTTTATTTTAAATTTATTCCTTAGGTGTGTAATTGCATGATCAGAATAGAAAATGAATTATTAATTCATATTAATAATTGTGCTCTGTCTGTCATGGCAAAGTCCGTCCTGCGCTTCTGTGGGGCTTTTCACACTTGAAATCTTTTACCAAGGGCCATTACTAACCCTGGGTTAACGTAATCCTGGGTTATCTTGTTTTACAAAGTTTGTACTTCACCCTGGATTAGTAAATAATCCTCAGGTTTCGAGATTTCACACTTCAGTATGGGATAAATTGATTGGACAAGCATGCTTATCCAGTTGCTTGTGAAAACTTGCATCTTTTTAAACATACTCCAAAATAGCAAAACGAAAATGCAAAGAAGGTTGACATCTTTAATCATTTATCTTCGAGGCTGAAACAAAACAAAACAAAGCAAATATGGATGGGAATCTTAAGGAATTTGACGATTCCGGATCCAATTCCTTTGAACGATTCTGATTCCTTAATGGCTCCATTATTACTGAATAATAACTTATTACTGATTCTTACTTTTTTGAAGAAATATTTGAAAATAAGAAATTTAATTTTCATGACAATAACTGCCCTCAACAGTCTGTTGCCAAATAATGAAATATTTTCAGATTTTAGCAGATCAGATAAAATAAATCAGAGATCAGTTTAATATAATTCTTGCAAAAGGCGTGTTTACACAAACGTTTAGAGGCATAGAGTATGAATTACATTTCAATTTACACAACATAACACAAAAAATTGCTAACATAATTTAATCATTATTTTCTATTATATATTTTGTGATGTATCCTTAAACAATGTCCCACAATAGAGTGCTTAAAGGGTGTAGTATAAATTTAAGGTGCTCTAAAGGTTCATAATAGTCCAAAAAATCAAAAAGCTGGATAAACATGGCACTCTTATTAATTAAAAATTCTTTATTATCACATGACTTAATACAAAAGGTAAAACAGCTCTCCAACGCGTTTCGGCATGAGCCTTCCTCAGGGAGTGTAACAGGGAGAGTTTGTTACTTTAAGTCTTACATTTGGCCTTCATAACAAGGTACAGTTCTTAGCTCATTTCAAGCTGGACATGGCAGTAATCAGATTCACTAAAAAGATCTGGCTCATAAGAGTCATTCATCGGGAACCCTATTAAACTGTTCGTGCTGTAGATTCCAAACCAGCTCATTTGAGTCATTCTTTTTAGAATCGGACTGCACTGTTCTCACAGTATCTTTCGAGCTGTATATTCAGTAGTGGGGTAGTCTTGCGTAGCCAGACCTATTACTAGAGCAAAGGTCTGGGAACTATAGCAGCTTTAATTGGCCAAGAACTGCCCATTTAAACAGGAAAACCCAACTAACAGACATGTTAAGCAACAAATCACAGTCAGTTTTGTCATTATGGGGTGTTAAAGGGCGGGGTTATCGGAGATGTATCATACATAATTAAAGACTAACATTGGGGGAAAAATTATTGAATTAAGAGTTTTGCGATTGCACAGAAAACATACAGAAGAAGAGCAGAAAATATGTAGAGAGTCTAATTACAGCATAGAAAACCTCATTATAGTGAATTTCACAGACATAACTAAGTAAACAAGCAGTAAATGCAGTTCTGCTTGTGGATATCCGCTTCACTTTCTGCGACATGCCTCAAATGAAACTCTGAATATCTTTAAAAGATTTGATGTCACTAACGGGGCAAACTTGAGCAAGTTGTGTGATTATTTCATCCTCAAAGACGCTCTATAAACGATTCTATCTATATGGAATCACAACGCGGCTTCCAGGCGGTCTGATAAAATGTCCTGTGTGCGTCTACTCATGGAAGTTCCATCGAGTCAGCCAATCAGTTTTGATTGAGAAATTGTTTTCCAATTTTGTGTGCTATGTGCATTAGACGATTAGAGAATGGAAAACAAGGACAACTGCATTTCAGAGTGTTCATGGAACGGAGATTTTTTTTGCGTGCACAGTAAGGGGAGTTTTCATTCATTCAAGTCTTGAAAACGACTGTGTGGACGGAGAGCATTACGAAAACGTGGTTTACAAATGTATCCTGATTCATGTGAATGTAGCCTGAAACTCATGAAAATGATACGGTTCTGGTAATAAAAACTTATGGAACTTGTTTCCAAACCTAAACCGATTGAACATTTATTGATGCGATCACTGTGTAGTTCTTGGTTAGCTGACTGTTGCTTAACAAATCAATAAACCATTTTAGCACCATTTTTTTTTAACACTTTTTATATTAACCCAGGTTTAAAAGAGATGCTTATCCTCTTTCAGAAATACAAGCATGTAACAATTGTAAGACCAATGGTTAAATTACCAAAACCTGGGGTTTAAAAAGATGTTGGGGCAGTGGTGGCTCAGTGGTTGAGGCTCAGGGTTACTGACCAGAAGGTCAGGGGTTCAAGCCCCAGCACCACCAAGATGCCATTGGCCCTTGAGCAAGGCACTTAACTCCAGGTTGCTCCGGGTGGATTGTCCCTGTAATAAGTGCACTGTAAGTCGCTTTGGATAAAAGCGTCTGCCAAATGCATAAATGTAAATGTAAATGTAAATGTTGGCCCAGGGGTAATCATGGTGTGAAAAGCCCTTATAAGAACGATGGGGTAAAGATGGATGGAGTGATGATGGTGGAGGGGGGGTCTCATAAGTGAGGGGGATCTTGAATACCCTCTGGCCTTGACAGTTTTTCACTTTGTGCCTCAAGCATCCCTACCTATGACACTATAGCTCGATTCCCACGGGCCTCTGCGCCCCCTCGCCATGCCGACTGGTGACTAAAGAGGAACGTCAGTTTTTCAACTACAGAAAGGTAATGAAAGCTGCAGATGAGAATGGATGCAACCTCTCTCCTTAACAAGCATGTTTCTTCCTCCTAATCCAACTAATTACATCAACATTTTTGGTATGCATTTGTCTGATTAATTAATTGTTTTATTGTTTCTTTACCTTTCACCACCTCTATTGACCTGAACTTTAAAGTATTATATGTTTTCTTTCCATCTTCAGAACCATTCCGCCTGGATAACTTTGCTGATAGTTCTCCAAAGCTTTGTGTGGATTGTGTTTTTTAGCATTCATCACTAACTACCAGCCCATATCATTGTGATCTGCAAATATTTTACTTCATTACATCTCTAACAGCTCTGCAAACAGATAGATGCCAAAGCTTGTTTACCTTTGTCTTAAATCTCATCTCAAATCTCATGTACACCAGTTCATTCGTGTCACACTTTGCCCTTTATTGTGCTTTCTTGTAACTGCACAGTGGGTGAAATTCTGCAATATTTGTTTCTTTCCTCACACAGCGCTATTGGAAACTGGAATTGAACCTTTTTGGAATGTGAGTTGTTTAAATTGGCATTGCTTTATGCTAGCATAGAAACAATTTAATTAAAAAAATAACAAACATACTGAATGTGTTATCTTACAATGTGAATATCTTATAATATACTACAGACCCACTTGGTGAACAACAAGCTCAGCTCACAGACAGACAACATGAAGAAAAAGACTCGCCGCTGTGGCCTGTTGTCCATATTCCCGTAACATCAATTGTCAACAAAATGATTTGTTGTTTTGACTATTTTGCACCCTTAACATTGAAGGGAATGTCCCTTCAAAGAGCTATTCTGTGATGTCACATCCTGTCACAAAGTGAGGGAGGGTTCACTCTATATGGTTGTTTTAATTAGTACTCAACAAGTCTTTGTTTACAGTCCTTGAGAAATCACGTGACCAGCATAACAATGATTTTACTGCTTCAGTTTGTTCTTTTCTTTTTTATAGTGCTTTCTGGTTTTTAACATTGTTGAGAATTCAATGTGTTGAAGTCATTTTATTGAATTTTAACTCTGAACCTCAGAGACTAAAGTGATTGTTGTTGTTGTTGAAAAAGATCAAGCCAGCCACCCATGAGTCAGAAATAATACACAAAACAAACATGTGTAACATAGGTTTTCTAAAATATGCTTGAAGTGCTAACTACTGTATATGAGCTAGTGCTAAGATAGATAGATGTTGTCAAGCCATTTCAAAGATGAATGGATTGTTGCCTTTTTAGATTTTTAGATCTTGGTACAAGTTAGCCATGGCCAGATGTTAGTTTTAAGATCATAGTTGTGGCTGAAATCTAAACCACATATATGCAACTGATATCCGCTTTTCTGTACGTGTTATGCTTGCTTTTTCTACTTGGAAAATTCAAGAAATGTTGCATCTGGTTTTGGTGACACCCCCAAAAAAAGAGCATGGCATTTTTTATGTTCTTTAGTCTTTCTAAATATCTCAGTTATTAATGATATACCAATTCATAATTGCTGGTTTAACTAACAGTTGTTCTCCAACACATTATTGGATTACTGTAACATCAAATGCTTTTTAACATCAAATCCTGTTTTTGTGTAGGTCTCAGGTATTAGGGTTTTTTATTTACTTGATATAACAATTATTGTGGACATGCATCTGTTGATATGTGAAATGATTGTCAACTTTAAAACAAGTGAATGTATCTCCGAGACATTTGCTTGTATGAGAGCAAGAGAAGATCACAGACTCAATTAACAGGAGGTTAGGATTTCACTTTACACTTTACTTGATGACTTTTACTGAGCCTACTTAACGCTGTCATACTCATTGACAATGATGTCACCAAATATCTCAACTGTTGTTTATTATTAGATCTCTTTTTAGAGACATTCTGTCAGGTGCTAGATATGTTACTGCAATGCTACATTGTGTATATGACAGTGTTATTAAGGCCTCAGGTAAAGTGTTGTACTTGATTCATATCCAGAAATCTCCCTTCTCAGTTCATCTCAAAATCTCACTGTTTTGCCATACCAAGTGTAGCATGTGCATACTTGTTGTTTAAGCTTGCTCAAAGATGTTTAGTTGTGGTGGGACTGATTGTCAGTGCCATTGGTTTTCAAGTCCACGTGGTTAGGCTGGCTAAAAATGTAAAATATTGTGAATAAAGTTTCAGATTAAAATAAAATTTTCTCTGGCATTGTAAATTCCCTTATTCAACCACTGTGCATAACATGCACATTTGAGTTGAAAGTAAGATGGTTTCTAAGAATAGAGGGATTTTTGTTTGTAAACAGAGTGTTTTTCAGATACAGCTTTCTAAACCTACAGTGTCTTGACAGCCATTTTAGGGGCATATTTTTCTAACATATAACACAGCATGCCAATTTATGGCAAATACTCCGATTTAGTCAATTAAATGAAATGGTCACTACGTTTTCTAAACCCACAAATGATTTTAAGTCCAGTTTACATGGCGCAAGTTGACAGGTCCTTTGAAATCATTTAAGCAGATGTATGCATGATTGCCAGTTTCACTGCAACCCACTACAATATTTTTCTCTCAGAAACCCTCCTCCTTTCTAGATCTGCTTCAAAGGGATTGTATGTGTAATTGTGCACCAGCATTCGTACTTGCTGTACTGCAGTAGTAACAACAGCAGCAGCAGCACAGCTAAAACAGATATAATGCTGCCAAGACCAAAAACCGTTACCGTTAATACAGCATAAATACTGGTGTGAAGGGCAAAATCTTTGTAACCCTAACGATGGAGAAAGGACCTCTTAACACTATTTGATGTACAACCCCAATTCCGATAGTTGGGACAGTATGAAAAATGCTAATAAAAACAAAAAGGAGTGACTTGTACATTTTAGTCACCCAGTGCTATATTGAAAGCACTACAACTACACATTATATGATGTTTTTACCTGTGAATTTCATTGTTTTTTGAAAATATATGTAATTTAAAATCAGATGATTGCAACACAATCCAAAAAAGATTTTAGACTGTGAAACAGGAGATGTTAAACAGGTGACACAATCATGTCATAGTATATAATGAGCCTCCAAAAACAGCCTAGTACTTCAAGAGCAAGGATCATTCGAGACTTGTCAATTTGCCAACAGATGCTTTAGCAAATAATTCAGCACTTGAGAACAATGTTCCCCAAAGACAAATTAGAAGGATTTTGTGCTTTTCAATCCACAATATAGTTAAAAGATTAAAGAAATAAGGTAAAAAGAGATTTTGGTGACACCATGCGAGGGTCGGACGTGTGAATGGTGAGCTCTGTGCACATTGCTAGTTTTAATACTATTTGTGTCGTACACCAGTGAGATTAGATACACCATGATTCTTAACTGTTCTATGAAGACAATATGTCAAAGAATTCAAACTCCTCAGGCTCTGGAGACATTAAATACCCCAGATATGCACTGACACCCCAGACAGGGTTGCAGACCGGGGACTCAGTTTGGACGGTGCAGCGGGAGAAATTCAGCGTCAAATGTTGGTGATGCTGATGAAGGTCATAGCGGACTTGGAGGATCTTGCTGTAATATGTTGCATTCGTCACTTCTCACCGGAGCTTACACTACACCTACGTCATATGCCGGAACTCGACTCTCTTGTGAACGTGCGGACGGCCGATACCGGAAGCCAGTGATTATAGATTATAAAGTTATAAATATGGATATTGTTCTTACAAAATGCATCGCTTCGCTTCAGATGGCCTTTATTAACCCCCTGGAGCCGTATGGATTACTTTTTTGGTGGATGTATGTGCTTTTTTGGGCTTCAAAATCTAAAGAACCATTCACTCCCATTATAAAGCTTGGAAGAGCCAGGATATTTTTTTATATAACTTAGATTGTGTTTGGCTGAAAGAAGAAAGTCATATACTCTTAGGATGACTTGAGGTTAGTAAATTATGAGATAATTTTAATTTTTGGGTGAACTAACCCTTTAATGTTACTGAAATGGTGATATTTTAATGCATTGTCTTTATATTGTGGAAGGCTTTGTTTGAAAAAATTTAATAAAGCATTTTTTGTTACATATTGTTTTGTTTCCTTTCCTGAGATGGAAAAAAATGAATTTTGACAAGAAAAGAAGTATATATATATATATATATATATATATATATATATATATATATATATATATAGTGTAAAATTTCAGCACTTTTAAAATCTGTGATTAATCACATTAGCCAGAATCAGAGAAAAAGTGTAAACAGTAGTCTCCGACCCAGAGCTGTTGATTCCATGATGGTTGAACTGATTTATTCTGGATGTTTACATTTCAATTCCGGCATAATAACAGGTCCCCCCTCTCCCAGACAGCATTGATTGCTTTTAAAATAAAGATGTGATTAGTTAAATGCCTCTGTTAAAATTCAGTAGTTCAGTCACACACACTTTTTCATGGCCTCTCAATTCCAACTCTTATCCCAGAAAACCCACAACATGCCTGACATGTTCCAAATTACAGTCTGATTCTTTATTTTGTTGTTATGTGTGTTTATTGCTAGAAACATCTCATCACACTTGAACCCATTGTCAACAAGATGTTTAAGAATGGCATATGGTCACACATGGAGGTCCACTAAAGGTCTCTTTTTAAGTACTCATAAGATATAAGGCAAGGATTCCTTAAATTATTTTCTTTAAGCTATTTCAATGGAGGGCAGGGACAGATTGTTTCCCAAAATCATGAGCACAAACATGTGAAAGGTATATATATAGCTGTGGTGTACTCTTGTGAATTATGCAGTATACGCTGAGAAAGTTCCAAAATAGGGTGTGTTGACGGGCACACTCGGTTTTGCTTAGTATGTCTATGCATTCTTCACAATTGGTTACATATGTGTGCACACTTCTCATTGACAGTCACCCAACGGCCATGCAAATGATACCGCCCCCAACATACACACCCTCAGACAGGGAGGCAACTTGTGGGTAAAACATTTTTTTTACTCAAAATGCCCTTTGTGATCAAAGCCCTTAAATAGATGAGTCAAGAGTCCAAGCCTGCATTAGTCTTTCTACCAGTATATGCGCTTTACAACATGTGGAAAATCACAATTTCATTCCTGCTGACATGCTGCCTCCTGGCAGCCATCGTCCAGACCCAGGGCCGCGTAGACGCAGCAGTTCACAGGAGGAGCATTTGGGAAGACCCAATCCAGTTTGTTACCAAAGGCACCAAAGATGAATGCGACTTAAGCGTGACGGGACAAGGCGATCTGACTAATCTTCGCATCTCATGCCACAGCCAGGAGTATTCCTACTGGTGCGAGTACCAGGGCAAGCCTCAGGTCTGCCGCTCCTACAACAACAATCCACAGCATTATTTTACACAGATCATGTGGGTCCTCCGCAAGCTGCCAAATGCCTGCCAGGGCCAGCGCGTCATTAAGCCTCTCATGTGCAAGAGAGCATCCAACGAGGCCCAGATGGTCTTTAGAATTTCATCTTCACCTGACATTTTTCCAAAGGATGGGCCCTCCAGACAAGCCTCTGCCAGACCTGAGCAGGCAAAACCACAACAAAGCAGACGAGAGCAGATACCAAAGCCTACTAAACCACTGCAAACACAGCTCCAAGCATTGAGAGTCCAATCGGCCCAAACTGCTCAGAACACACAAAATCAACCCAAAGCAGTCAAATCCACCACACAGAGGAAAATGCTGACACCAAAGCCAACTGAGCCCAAACCGACCCATTCAGTACCTCTGAGTGAGTCAAAGAAACTTGCACAGGACTACTGCTGGCGCTCATTTCAGGGTGTGTGTTCCTTCTTCATAGGATGGTTCAAAAACTAAGAAAAATGTAAGTCTTTGATGAACACACCCGTTGATTATTACCAAACAATATGTACGTCTATTTTAAATTAGAAAATGGTATCTAAAATGTGTGTATTCTCTCTTTACCGTCGCTCACATTCACCTAGACAACAAACCCCACTGAAGCTCCCAAGTGTTTGATAAAGTGAAATGTTGGACTGATGGAGACAAATGGAGGATTCTGAAGAGAAGCAGAAGGCACAAAAGTGTGTGTTTGAAATTGAAAAGACTGCTGGGTATATTGTTATGTATTGAAAGTATACAGAATCTGTGATTGATACCTTTGTCTCTATGAATTCAGAGGGCATAACGTGATTACACATAACTAGCTAGCTAGCTGTGAATTTAGCCAGTGAGCATAATGCTGGCAAATTAACATGTTTTGTTTCCATAAACTATAAACTGGTGAGGTATTGCATTTTATCATGTGTACTGAACAATATATTTGTAAGATAATCTGTATTAATCATTGTTATGTATTTATGGGTGCTGACCCATTGGAGTTTAATAAAGGCCTACAACGGTCTGTTCAGATTGCATGGTGTTGGTGATACACAATGGAGATGAGATGGCTCTGTCTACCATGAGGTTATACTCATAATGTATATATACATTTTGAGGTGTGTTTTATTAATAAATTCTTGAGTCTTTCCATCTTTACATTCTGTGTGGGGGTGATTTACAAGAGAGTGACAACAGAAGGCGCTGTTGCGTTAGGAAGACTGATGTTTTGCAAGTTTGGCTCTGTGAGGGTTTTAGGAATTTATTTACATGGCAAAATCTTACAATGGTAACCATAGTTTGTGTAAGTAAATATATATATATATATATATATATATATATATATATATATATACTGTAAGTGCTGTAAGTCGATTACATTTTTCAATCATGATTTATCGCATAACTTTTTGTAATTAATCGTGAATATTCACAGATTTTGAAAATCCTGAAATTTGACACTATATATATTATTTTCCTGTCAAAATGCATTTATTTTAACTTTGCAGTAGAAAACAAAACACAATATGTAACAATATAATGCTTTATTAACATTTTCCAAATATCACCAATTCAAGTAACATTAAGCATTTACCAAAGTCTAACAGGGAGTTTGACTAATTAAAAGAACTAGTCTCCACATAGGTTGCATATTCAATGCAATGCACATTAAATCTCTTAAACTCTCATCCACCACAATATTAATCTGCCGGTAGACTGTGACTTTCCGCTTTCCTACAGCAATTGTGAAGCTGCGTTCATGATTCGCGTCAGGGCGTCAATGCCATCGTCAAGCACCACTTTGCACTCCACAAGAAAAGAGCATGCAGGAAAAAAATTCTCATTCTGACTTGACATTAAGGTTTGACATGCTACTGTGGTAATTAAAATGCACCTTATACAGGCTGAAAAATACTTGATATCTCTCACAAGTCCCATCTGGGCTTGTTTTGTACATAAAATAGCATTAAGAGGTCCTTTCTACATCATTTTATCATAGAAGTGCTGTTGTGTGTGTGTGTGTGTGTGTGTGTGTGTGTGTGTGTGTGTGTGTGTGTGTGTGTGTGTGTGTGTGTGTGTGTGTATGTATGTGTGAGCGTGTATTTATCACTTTGTGGGTACCAAATGTCCCCATAAGGATAGTAAAACCCGAAATTTTTGAACTTGTGGGGACATTTTGTCGGTCCCCATGAGGAAAACAGCTTATAAATCATACTAAATTATGTTTTTTGAAAATGTAAAAATGCAGAATGTTTTCTGTGAGGGTTAGGTTTAGGGGTAGGGTTAGGTTTAGGGGATAGAATATAAAGTTTGTACAGTATAAAAACCATTATGTCTATGGAAAGTCCCCATAAAACATGGAAACACAACATGATGTGTGTGTGTGTGTGTGTGTGTGTGTGTGTGTGTGTGTGTGTGTGTGTGTGTGTGTGTGTGTGTGTGTGTGTGTGTGCAGAGATTGTTTTATTTACTGAGATAACGACCTCTATGGCTCTTTCAAAGGAGAGTGCATAAAAGGGCACCGCATTATGCTAATTCATGCTAAGCTTGTAGGTTCACCTTGGCATAAGGGCTCTGGAGTGTGTGTGTGTTTGTGGCGTGTGTGTCAGTGTAATGACGTATAAATTCGTTACTGACCTTGAGTAATCTAACGGAATACATTACAAATGATATTTTACAGCATGTATTCTGTAATCTGTAGTGGAATACAATTAAAATGTAACCTTCCTAACCCTGACGGTATATATGTATATATATATATACACACACACACAATTTTTAAGATTTACGCATTTCAATTTCATAACAAAATTCCATCAAATTCAATTGTGTAATGTTTTATAAAATGAAATAATACAACTTAAAATATTTAGGATTTTTATTTTACTTTGGTAAAGATTAACTATTCAATTTAATACAATTTTGTTATGAAATTTAAATGCGTAAATGTGAAAAAAAAATGCATTTCACTATCAGTTATGCCCTATAAATAAACTGAGACATGATCTATCAATTCACCATTTATTATTATTAATAACCCAGTAAAAATATTTTTTTTGTTAAAAAAAAAAAAAAAAAAAAAGTATGTGTGGCCAGAGACTAGACTTTGGTGTTGCGCGCACGTGAATGCAGTGTGAAAATGGTTGAGGGAGGGCAGTGTTTGCGCAAGAAGCGCTATAAATGGCACGAGCAGGAACTTCAGGTGTAAAACATCACCGAATTCACAGCACACATACCAGCTGTTAGGCCGACTGTCACACAACATTTTGATTGATTTATATATTGCTACATGGGTAGGCCTATATCATAAAGGGATACCCTTGCTGCACGTTGCGATTTTAGTTGTCCAATCCTGTTGTGGTTACAGGACGCTAAACTAATTTGTGACCACGAATGTCAGATCCATTTTTCTTTGCAGTTTGAAAATAATTTCGATGAGGACATGATGCGCGTAAAAGACATCGCTCTTGCTCTGATTTTCACCTGTCTCGTGCAACAGTTTCTACATGTGAAGAGCCTGAGAGATAGAGGGAGGAGAGCACAAACAGATGGAAAAGGAAAGAGAAGAGGTCAACGGAATGACGGTGGTCCGAATGTATCCAGTGACACAGGTGTCTGGAGAGGGAGATTTTCACTGAAAGACGGAGCGCAATGCACGTGGGTCGCAGCAGCTGATGGCGATGCGTCTGTTCTGGGACTCACCTGTAAAAACGGTGCAAAGAGTTTCGACTGCGAGTATGTAGCGAAGCCCACCGCATGTCAGCAATACGTATCCAATGCTAAAGCCTACTGGAAACAGATCGCCCGTGCATTAAAAAAGCAGAAGAGATTGTGTCGAGACTCTACGGAGCTGCTCAGAGCCGGCATGTGCAGGAACGCGCCGGAGGACGCGCATTTCAGACTGAAGGTCACGCGCTCCTCCTCACAGATGCCCGGTCCGCCGCCCGCGGGGACAAATCTATGCCCTGATCGGATCGAAAGGCTGAAACTGGCCGAAGAATACTGCACCAGCCCCTGGTCTCCAATGTGTACATTTCTCTTCTTGATGTTTGAGAATGACGAATGCTCGAATGCTTAATGACTTTGAAAAATAGTTTTATTTTTTATTTTTATATATATATATTCAATTAATGTAGAAAAGACGGTCCAGTCTTACGATTGTTGGTCCCTATAACGTTTCTGGAACGTTAGTTTATTGTTATAATAATAAAACCTAAAAAGAACGTTCATAGAACGTAAGGAAATCATAAGCTAACGTTAGTAGAATTTTCTGGGTTTGTTGGGATGTTACTAAAATGTACATGGGAGATATTTATATATACTTATGTAATTTAATATTGTAAATAATTAGTATAGATTTAAAAATAAATATGACTGACTATGTTTTCTTATGGTTTCCTCGTCTTCCATCGACATGCACCTTGCGTCTTTCCAAGACACAAAAATAAGCTATACACTTTGGACTATTGTGTAAATTCTGTCATTATCATTAGTCCTACCTTAGTAGAATTAATAAACTTAAATGTGCTTCTTTTACATTATATTAATATTCTATGTCCATAATCCATAAAAACTCTATCCAGCACATTTAAGATGAGTGCTAGACAGTTAATACCTCAGGTCACCCTAATGATTTTTAGTTTTTGAAATACACCTTCTCAGCTTTGAAATCGAATACAGTACAAATACAGTATGGTGAAAATAAAAGGGAAAAGACAATGAGCTGCTGCTGAAAGTGATCCTTTTGAAATTAAAGTGTGTGGAGAACACCATGTGTTCCTTAGTAAACATTATTATAGCTATTCATACCATGAAAAGCTATTTGTTTGTTTTTAATACCTAACTGAGTGAGTGAGTGAGTGAGTGAGTTGAGTCATTTACAGGAATACAATTCCTAAATTTTCTGTTTAATTTATCTTGTCCTAGGATGGGAATGCTCATATAAGCTTGGAAATGTCTTGAGTCTAAGCGTGGAAACTGGCAAGTGTGGAACTTTTGTGTATTACTTTGACCCATTTAGATCACTTACCTAATCCTGCTGATGAAAGAATGTAACCCATTGTACTATGTGTGTGTGTGTGTGTGTGTGCGCTTAGCTATATTGTCCCCAAAAATCTGCTAAATCTAACTAAATCTGCCTTTAGGTGTAATTATGGGTGTTCTCAATTGCAAAATGGATTCATAAAGCAAATATTGTTTTGTTTGTTACTCTACAAATGCAAAAGAGAAAGAAAGAGTGAGATTTTGCAAATTATTAGCTAATAGCTAACTCAATTTAACTTGAACATTTGTCCTCGTCAGCTCATCTCGCTCATAACACACTCAAGATGGTCTTTTGTCTCAGGGATGAATAAAAATTCCGATATACAGGCTCTCCATCACAGGCCCTTTCCATCTTAACAGAAAAAACAAGTAAAAAAAACAGCAGGCACCACACTGATCTAAAACTACTAAGTCAACTTCAAAACTCCTGACACTTTGTTCATACTGGCAGCAACATTTCAGTTTTATCTATTTAGTTGTTTGGAGTCCAACCTGCTAAAACAGCATGAAATCTTTACAGAGCAGACTTCATTTGGAATTTGTTTTTGTGTTTTTGTTGTATTACAATTTACTTTTACTGTATCTTACATATGACCAAAAAATCTTGAAACACAAAAGCTATCAATATTTTCTATGAAAGCAGTAAATTACTGTTTTGAAACTTTATTTATAAAGATATACAAGGATGTGGTTCTCTCTACAGTACAAGCGGCTAGTCATGAACCAGAATATGCAAGCACATAAAACTGATTTTAGCATTTTGTGGGTTTCTGGTAGCCGTGCACATCTGTGATTATGAAATAAAACACACTCACTAATGTTGTGGCCTCTACTTTCCAAAAACAACATTCCCAGCAAACGATGAACACTTTCACCAGCTATATGTAGCCGACTGAAGTTTGCTAACTATGTCATTATGTAATTACAAGACAACATCAATCATATCATAAACGAAAAACTTTATAGTTAGATGATCCTGAAAGAAAAGTAACTCCAGGTTCTAAAATGTTGTACAATACAAGTGGGCATGTTGCTATGATCTACTCTGGAGGCAGATATATGTTGAGTTTAAAAACAAAAACTAGAAGATAAAAACTACATTAAGAAGAGGCTGTTTCTTTAGTTGAAATGTCTAATGCCATCTGAAAGAAAAAATGTAAGATGTGGTTACTGGATTGGAATAGCAGTGTTAAATACCAGTGTGGTATAATGTTGCCCTGGGATAAGCTTGAGCAATTCTACTACAACAGGTATTCCCATGAACAACACATTGGCTAATGGTTGCTGGGTAAATACTGAAAGAAAGAAAACTAATTTCAACTCTTTGCTTTGAGAGAAACATTGAAACTGGTAGCACTTTCCCCAACTAAGAAGTATTGACCTTTCCATAAATGTATGAGGCTAAATTGTTGCTTGATTTTCTTATGAAATCAAACACACACTGATTTCATTGAAACTTAGTTTTCATGTTACCTCCTAAGGGGATAGTTTGTTCTGCAGGGTGGGGCTTTCTTAATGGTTTCCATGTGGACTGAGGTGGCCTGATTCCACGCTCAGACATTCTGAACTCTGATTGGTTGAAATAATGACCTTAATAAATTCCATTCAGGAAAAGAAAAAAAAATCTTGTGCTGAGAGTGCCAGGGTTAGGATTTAGTAAAGCCATTTAGAGCTTGTATCAATAAACACACACACACACAATCCAAATACAGCACAAAATAAAACAATGTGATCTTAGAGTCTCAGCATCTGCACAGCTCATACTGCAGTATGCAACCTAAGCCAGTTAAAATGTATGAATTTCATTGTAATGAACAAAAAATAGTAAATTGAGTGGCATCTGCAAACAAACAATGCAAGAACTTTTCTCTGAAGTAGCTTAATTTTTGCAGTTACTTTTAACCGACTGGTCACACGGTCATTTTTCAAGGTCAACTAATATAATTCCATCTACTGCTAATACTTCAAATGTTTATTGTGTACAAAAGAGTTCGTATCAGAGGCAAACACTTTGACCCAAACAAAAACTTCACATAATTTCATGTCAGTGGTACAGCAATGTATGAATTAAATTGATTATTGTATATGAAAATAACTCTTTAGATTTTTCTCACATGCAATAATTTTTGAATACCCTCACAATAGTTTGAGTTCCCTTTGCAATAAGTTTTGTGTGCCCTCGCAATAGGTGGCATTCCCTTGTAATCATTTTAGGATACTCTCGCAATAGTTTTCATTCTGTTTCCAATAAATGTTGTGTGTCCTCGCAATAGTTTGTGTTCCCTCACAATATAATATATTTAAGAAAAACAATAGTAACCACAATAAGCAATCTATAGTAAACCATGTTACTAAATTGTTAGAGTATTCTGTTACCACCAAAAAAAGCATTGTTACTTAATTCACCTTTAATAGTAACTACAATATTACTTTAGTAAAACAATTCTTTCCACCAAAAAAAAAATTTTTTGTTACTTAATTCACTTTTAATATTTACTTGATTATTATTATAGTAAAACCATGGTTTCTGCCAAAAAAAAAAAAAAAGTATTGTTACTTAACACCTTTAAGAATTACTTCAATATTACTATAGTAAGACCATGGTTTCTGCCAAAAAACTCAAACAAGACATGATTAGCTTACAACAGTCATTGTCACTACAATATTACTAAAGAAAAATGATTTCTGAAAAAAACTATGGTTACTACTGTCTACAATATTACTATATTTAAACCAGTTAAACTATGGTATTTGTAGTAAAACCATTATGATTTTAATTTCCATAGTTTTCAATTTTCCTGTATTAACACTATGAATATAATCAATATGAATTTCACTATGAATATCATGGTTGAAATATGGAACTTTATACTGTATATTCTGTAGAAAATCCATGGTAAATTTATAGCAAGGCAATGTAAAACTATTTCAGAATACAATTCATGTCCTCTCCTCTAAAGGGCTCCATAGCACAGTCTGAGGGAAAGTGGACAAAATGTTAGAAAAATACTGACATCTATTGGCAAAAGTTATATTTTAAGTAGGTGAAACAAACAAATGAACTGCTTGAGATTTACAAAACATGGCAATTGAATATGGACCTTCAGATTTTATTTAAAAAGTCTTCACACAATTTTGAAACAATGTATTAAATGAAACAATTCATTGACCTGCTTGAAACCACAAAATCATTACAGCAAACCAATTCTACATAACCTTCAATTATCAATCACTACAACAACATATTCATAAGTCACAGGGCTTAAAAGATGTGAGAGTAAATACACAAACTGAGAAAATGTGAATGAGAATGTGTATAATTTCAAATTCAGATAAAGACTTTCTAATCATTACCACCGCACAGGTAAAGCAGGGCCTTCTGGTAATCTCCAGCGGTGTCTTCCTGTGAATCGGGACAAAAACCATGCTAAGATTTATACGTTTATGTGTGCATATGTATTTAACTATAGTTTGGGTACTTAATTGTTAGATAAATCTGACAAAACCTTCATTTGGGGACATCCTCGATTGAAAAATGTATTCATAAATAAAGTTATAACTGTTTTTTGAGTTGTCTTTTAGGGTTAGGGTATGGTTAAATCTATAATCATTAGCTTTATATAAAACCTCCAGAAGTCATATAGTCATATAATATGTCCCTATTTAGACAGCTGAGTAAACATGTTTGTAACTTGCCTGTATGGTGCTGTAGAGTGATTCTCCATACATCTTCTTGTACTGCGCTCTGATGTCCAGCATATCCTGTTCACTTCTGGACACCATGATTCTTATAAGTGTTTCATCATCAGTGCCGGCACACTGTCAATAAACAAACCAATAATGTGTGAAATCAGTTCTCATCTTTATTATCATTCAGATCTAACACATTCATTTACTGTTTTTGTATTTATTTTTATTTTCCACTTGAAGTGACAGTGTTTCATTATCCAAATGAGCAGCAAATAACCCAATTTATATTTGTCAGCGGGGCAAAAATTATTGATGTGAATCTCATGGAAATCAGCCTTCATACCCTCATGGACTCTCGAAGGGATTCAGCAAAATAAGCCGGCATGCTTTTTGCACACTTCACTAAAGGGAGAGATGGAAACATTTCAGTTAATTAATTTTAGTAATATGAGTGGTAATTCAGTCTGTCCAAATAACTGATGTTATTGTAATTCTTTACATATAGATACACTAGATGTTGCACTGACTAGTCGATTAGTTTTGCCACTAGTCCACACCTCTGCCCTGTGTCCACTAGTGGATCACATCATAGTTACAATTGTTCTACACATGCCAACAGCAAAGGTAAATGGAAACTATTTGACCATATTTCTGGACAACTAGTCCACTAGATAAAATTAGTAGTCGTGCAAGCTCTAAAACACACATCAGGGTTTTCATTTCATACCCACAGCCAGGAGCAATGCTTTCAGGTTGCCAGTGCACTCATCTTTTATGCTCTCCTCAATGTCACAGCCGGCGATCTTTTTGTAGGCATCAAACACTGAAACAGGGTCACCAAAGCCATTAGGATGGCCCTTCAAGGCCATTCTGATTGCATCAAAAGGCTTTGAAAACACACAGTCACCTTTCCTCAGGTGTTCTGCACTTCTGTTGCCGAGTATATTGATGAACTTGTCCTCGTCTGTGCCAAATTTCTCCTCTCCAGCAGCAAACAGCTCCTGAAACACCATAAACAAACAAACACTTCTAAAGTTGCAACTTAAACCTGAGGATCTTGTTACTTTTCCATGTTTGCATGAACATACATTAGCAAGAGCAGTTTAAAAAAAATGTGAAAATGATAATCAAATGCATAACATTAAAGTTAAAATATACAAAGGGAGATGTTTGGCAAAATGTCAGAGCTCACAAATTTAATTTGTGATTGTGTTTTATTAAAAAAGATCATATGATCAATTGCAATGCTAAATGTAACAAATTTAAAATTGTGCCTGCAAATGAGAGGGGAAGATTATCCCAGAATAACATCTTAGATTTTGGTATTTTTCTTACTTCAGAAGACTTGGAATATAGTACATTGCAAGGACTAGTTTTATTATATTTAAATGGTGCTTTTTGTCCTTTTTGGAGCTTGACAACTTTTATTATATGAAAAACAGAAGTATGGACATGCTGCCTAACATCTCCTTTGGATATTCACAGATGAAAGTAAATAATATGGGTTTGGACGACATGGAGGTGTGTAAATGATGACAATGTTTTCATTTTTGGGTTAACTGTCCCTTTAAGACATTCAAAATAGTATCGGAGGGTGTGTGTAGTCATCTAAAAGTGTGACTGTTTTGAACTGCACCTTGGCATCTTTTTCCACTCTGGTCTCATCCACTCCCTCCTCCCTGTTTGCCTGAGTATAGTAACAGAAGCATAACAAATGTCAGATCATCAGAGAGATGCCAGCTCTCATCCATCACCTCATTTCCTGAGACAGGGCGTGCAATTTTCCCCAACCTGGTAAACTTCAATATTGAATTACCCCCTGAGAAACATTTCATCTTCTCCACAGCATAATCTCAAGACCTGTTTTAATTACTTAAGGATGACTTCACCAGTGCTCATGTTAACACTCTGAGATCTGTCTGATATCTTCCCACTATTGCTGCTTCTCCCATCTCTGGCTCTACTCAAAAGCAGGGCTGGGCAATATGATCAAAATATATTATATGAATATATGAAATTAAAATATGGGTTGAGATTTATTAAAAATAACAGATTTCAACTTTGTATTTTGTTTTTTTGTTTTGTCTTTTACAGTCTAAAGGTCACATTAAAAATGACATTTTAGCCTTGACCCTGACCCTGACTTTCAATATTAAACAATTTGAAAAAAAAAAATTAACTATTACAATCTAAACAAAGAGTAAAATATACCATTTCAATATTTACAGTGTGAAAATTATTTCTATACATTTTTAAAAAATTACAGATGTCTTACAGTTGTGTTGTTATTTTGACTATTTTGCCCCTAAAAAATGTTTTAGTTGGTGTACTTGTAAACCATGTTGACAAAAGTGTCAGTGAAGAGCATGAGATTAAATATGAGACAAGTGATGTTTGAAGAAATCCAATCATACTGTAATTGTGCCAAATTATGCAAAAAGTGTGAGAATATGTTTTAATTATGTGTTTTTTGGATATATCCTAATATATTTATTTTAGTGCTGTTAGTCAATTACAATATTATTTTTTGTGATTAATCACATAATTTTATAATTTATAATAGATAATAGTGATTAATTGCAGATTTTAAAAGTGCTGAAATTTGATACTATATATGTATATACTTTTCGTTTAGGTAAGAAAAAAATATGTAACATTATAATGCTTTATTAACATTTTCCAAACAAAGTCCTCCACAGTACAAAGATAGAAATGCATTCAAATAGCACTAATTTTAAACATTAAACATTAACATGAAATGTTTCCCAAACTCTAAGTGGGAGGTTGACTAATTTAAATAACTAGTTCCCACATAGGTTGCATATTCAGTGCAATGCACATTGTCTCTTAAACTCTCATCCACCACAATATTAATCTGCTGGTAGACTGTGACTTTCCACAGCAATTGTGAAGCTGCCTTGATGAAACTGTCAGGGCGTCAAAGCCATCGTCAAGCGCAGCTTTGAACTCCACATGAAAAGCGCTTGCAGACAAAAACATCTCATTCTGCAGTTTGGTGATAGGTAAGACTTGACATGCTTCTGTGGTTATTAAAATGCACCTTACATAGGCTGGAAAAATACTAGATTTCTGTCAGAAGTCCCATCTGGGCTTATTTTATAAGTCAAATAGTGTAAGAGGTCTTTTCTCCATCATTTTATCACTATGATTCCAGGCGCTCACATTACAAAGTTTCCGCCCTCCCAACCAGTGTTTATTCTGTACTAAAGGTAAATGTGTTAATTGTGATTAAGAAAAATTAACGCTTTAAATTTTTTTCTAAATTTCATGCATTAACATGTTCATTCTGACAGCTCTAATTTAAATATATATAAAATGTTAGTTCCTTTTTCCAGCTAAGGCTAATTTTATTTCAGAAACGTTAAAAATTGTATTTCCATCACTGTCATTTCCATCAAGGAATTATATTGAACACAATACATAATTTAAAATGTGCTGGAAATGACACTGTGGAGGTATACATGTACAGTATAAATGGTATAAGCGGTGAAATATAGTTATAACTAGTTGTGATCTGGATCGATGCATTGATCAAAAAACAAACGATGTGATGTCATCGATGCAACGCATAAAATTTTAGGTATATTTTTTTAAATGTAGATTTATTTTGACGCACTAATGCCAGCCACTTCCGTAAGCATTTCTTTCAGGCGATGCAGCAACCTTATGATATTCATCTTGCTTTATAAGTGGTAATTATTTCTCTCATGTGGGACACGAAGGTGCACATGGGTGTTTGAATTTGCGCTCTGCTCTATCCATGAGCAGCCATCAACCATGCTTCCCTTGAAATGTGATCTTCGGTTACAGGATAGTACAGAGCGACTCACATGTGCAATTAAATCAGGCTTCCTTCAATACTGAGGTGCATGCTACCCATTTGAATTCTACATTAATTAAAATGTTCTATTTTAAAGCACTATGGAGCACATGAACTATTTCAAACGGCTAGACAGCCCTGTTATTCAGACCTGATAAGAGAAAGAGAAAACACCTGCCCTGCACCAACATCAATTACAAGGTTTTTCACATCTTCATATCAACAAGAATTGTTCAATACAACTGCGGAAGTTGTGGCCAAGAAAAGATGTGGATAACACTGTGGCAGGGCGGAGGGCGGGGCCGGGTCGTGATCCTACACACCCGGTCCCGTATTAGGCTAATTATGCCTCCGTGAGGTTTAAAGGCTGACTGCAGAGGGCCGTGCGGGAGAGAGAGATCGTTTACGGACATGTCCGTCATGTGTGTGTTTATGTCTTCTTTTAAGTTTACCATTAAACTATTATTTCTATTGAAAAGCCGGTTCTCACCGCCTCCTTTCCATTGAATATGTTACAAACACATATTCTCCTGTCGTATATGTAAGAATTTTGGATTGAACGAATTGTTTGACAGTTGTAGAGATGACAAATTGTCATTGTAGTGTTTACCTCATTCCACAAATCAATGAGCTTCAATCAAACAACTGATGATCACATGTATAAATTTATTTCTTTATTTTTTAATTTCTTTATTTTTTATATATATATTTTTTCCATATTCTTCAACAACTGAAGTACCTTATTTTGTTATGAGTGTCGCAATCTGGATACTGGATTTGCATTTTTCAGAGAGCTCAATAAAATATTAAAATTATGTTTTGGTTGCATTTGTGAGATAATAAATGTTAAATTAGGGAACATAATATTGTAATATCGATCGCAGGCCCCTGAATCGATCAGAAATCGCATCACGGCCGACTTTGAGGTATTGGCAAACTGACATAAGATGATTATTTATAACAAATTATTTGTTAAGCCTAACATTATATAAAAGTTAAAAACAAAAGACTCCAAACAATAAAACTACCATTATAAAATGGATAGTGTTCCAACATTGTTCAGCAAACAAGTAATTCCTCTATCTTTCTTTGTCGTTCTCACATGTAAATAACATAAAGATGTCTGTTTACTGATATCTGCATGGATATATCTACCGCAGTATAGCAGAATCTCTACTGGTTGACACATTTCTCCTGTTGCATGGTATATAAACCGTCACACCACCCAGCTTCACACAACACTTTTGATTGTCATTCTTTTCTGGCTATCTTTTTTTCCAATTATCTAAAAACCGAGAAGCAATCTCTTTTATTACCTGTATGAGTATCACCAGCAACCTCTGGTAATGTCTTGACGTATCTCCCATGACGTCTTTCTCCAGCTTGCCTCCATGTTCTAGGTCAAGACACATGAGACAGGGTTTATTGATTGTTCACACTTGATGTGACAATTGCTGCTTAATGGTCTCAACTGACTCTAATAGGAGGGTGTCGGCTTTAACCGTGATGCCTTGCAGAAGACGAAGTGTGTCCTCTTACCTCTCAAATATCTTGCTCAGATGCCTTTTAAATGCATTAGATGCATTGCCCCACCTTTACAGTTCTCCATATGGCCTGTTTGTTTCCATTAGGACAATGAAGCAGATATGGCAAAGGGAAACCCAAAACTAACAATGGACAATTAAGCTGTCTGGTGTTCAGTGAACTAAAAGATCGATCCGTTCTATTTCCAATTACTTATTTGGAATGTCCAAAGCATAAATGTCTGTATTGGCTTGGATGTGGTCATTCATCAACCTTATATTTGTAATCAATGGATTTAGGTTGCCCAAGTGTGTGCCTGCACAGTAAATATTACCTTTCTTGTACATCTTGACGATATCTTTTATCTCATTACATGTCCTGGAGGCCAGGATCTCAATTAAAACTTTGTCCTCCGTACCTGCTCCCTGTAAGACAAGAAGATTGGCTCAAGTTTATCATATTGCAAAAGCATTTTCATAAGAAAGTGTTTGTAATTATTTATTTAATTATTATTATTATAATTCATCAAAGATGGAAGTGATTGACTTTACCTTGATGGCCTTATGAAGTTTATAAGCATCATATATTGTGGGTGGAGACATAAGGGCAACAATAAGATCCTCCAACTTCCCTCCAAGTTCTGAGCGCAAGTCTTTTACAAGATCCTGTACAGAGAATGCCAGAGAGGGGCAAAGAGAGAGAAAAAAGAGAGAACATGAGCCAAGAAAGAGAAGAAAATATGACGCTCATTATAATGCATTTGTGAATCTCATTAGCATTTTAACATCGCACTGGTTGCACATGTCAGTAGTGAATTATGCCAGCATCAATATGTTGATGCTTGTGCCAAACAATGGAACAGGCAGAATGAATAATCTAGACATAGTGTTATTGATACACAGCAGTATTTCTTAGTGATTTAATGGGGAAACAATAATGTGGTCTCCGTCTGACAGTTTATGGAGATTCTCTCCTGTTTGGTTATAACTTCTGAAAGTGAACGTCCACAGAATGAATTTTCATCTAAAATTTGTGCATTTAAAATACACAGTCTAGGAAAGTGTTGACTGGAAAAATATTTTAACTCCTGCAGCTATTATAAGATTTTAACTAGAAAATTACTTTTAAGTTAACTGGTCTCATGTAAATATTTAGTGGCTGTATCAGATTCAAGTCAGTTTCCCTCGAGTTCAATCAGGTGTCTTAACAGAGTAACCACAGCTATAGTTAATCGCATTATCTATGGACATTTGCTACATGCTTTGACAGTTTGTTATCTAATGCAATGACATTCATAAATTTGTAAGTGTGTCTTAAGCATACAAATGCTTTTTGTCACCACTGTATACTTAGATGATACACTCAACTAAGTGTGATTACTGTACTACAATGGTGGTACTGACATTTTGACTTTTATATATACAGTAGAAATACAATATTCATGGACTAAAACAATCTAACAATATATTAATAATAATGTAATATGCTTTGTCCTACCTTCCCATGAGCTTTTTTATAGGCTGCTTTAATTTCCTGTCTCTGGTCATTCGAGCGAGCCATCAATAACATGAGGATGGTATCTTCATCAGTACCTGAGGACACAGCATCCACATGTTGAGATAATGTAAAAGACTAAATACATTTTCTTTAATTCAGTGATCAGAAAAATTAGCTACAAATTAACCAATTAAGAGTCATTGCATCTCCTCAATGAGTAACCTCTGCAGTTAGAGGCATATCACAATGATTGCTAATCTTGAATATGTGAGAAAGAAGGCTATTTGTTTACATTGCTTTAATCTGACTTACAAAACCCATTGGGGGAAACACTTGACAAAGAAACCCTCAAAGGCTTATTTTGAATCTGTATTTAGCTGTTGGTATTGTTTGGGGTTGAAAAGTGCAGATTAAAATATATAACTTTCAAGCTCAACTTCATTACTAACTTTAGGTATTGTCCAGCAATTATGTCTGAAAACTCCCATGTAATACAGAGAACTGTTTGTATCGCTGTAGAAATAATTCAGATTTTTTGTTTGATTTACCAATCCCTTTCATGGCCTTCCGCAAAAGTTCTGCATCTTGCTTTGCATTGAAGTGCACAAAGGGTTTCACACTGCCTCTGGTTGACTGCAGAAAATACAATAGTAAAATTTAGGACACTGCAAAAGAATAAGTATAATTTAACTTCTTCAAACCTCAAATGCACAAAGTGGCAGGTGAAGAATATTTCCTGAAAGCACAGCAACTTTTAAAACTCACAGGGCAAAATATGTTTGACATTGGACCACTTGTATGGTTTGTACTATATGTACAACACTTCACCCTTTTATCTCTGAGGGCATTTTTTAAGATTTCCTATTTCAGTGGCATACTCAAAATTAAAGGCTAATAATTTGACAAAAAAGGTGTCAAGTGTTTGGTATAATTTTAAAGTAATCTTTTCAAATTTTTTATAATCTAGATAATAATCAATTCTGAGACTCTCAGCCATAGAAAATGCAGAAAATTCACAACAAAACTTGAGCCAAAAAATTGCTTTTGACATTTTTTTGACATTATATATCTCGAACGAAAAACTGCTTTGTTTTGTTCCCAATCATGTCTGTAACTGAGTACAATTTTGTGTTGATATGAAAAAACAATAAAAAGTTGAGCATTACAAAAAATATTTATCCTAGTGTCCAACAAAAACTTAAAAATCCTCTGCAAACAAATAAAACATAATAATTGTACATAAGAACTAATTATACATGTAAATACAACATTGACTAAATGTATGATCTCTCTCCAAAGCATGCAGGCATGAGTAACGAGATCTCATTCTGTTCCATTCTGTGTCATTTGAGTCATCATTGAGTCTGTGTCATGTACAGTACTAGGCACCATCTCCTGGTTGCTATATATAATAAAAGTGAATGAACCTCTCTGCCCATATTTCAATGACTTAACATCTGGTTGTAGCAATCCGAATCCTTATACAATTAGTTCCATGATGCTGGACAACGTACTACATAATTTTCAATGAAGTCATCTGATCCAGGAAATCTAACGTGTTTGTAGCCAGATAGCATATTATGTGCTGTGTGCAAATTGTGCTTCATGTGGATTATCTAATTATCTGTGCATCTGATTACGTTGTGCGATTACTCTATGTAATGGTTTTTATGTTCTGTTTATGTTTCGTGAAGTTATAAGCAAAAATGTGGCATATAAGCGACACCTATTTACATGTAATATGTATGTCAAAGACATGCTCAGATATTACTCGCTATATTTTGTCTTTGAGAAAAACAAATAGGCTGGTTGTATTCTACTCTTTGAGAGCTTTACAATGAAACATGGCTCATGGCTATTTGATCATTACAATAATATGTCCAGTGCAAATTTATTAATATATTATCAAAATGTAACACTTCTGATTTGTCTGCAAATTTCAAAGCACTTGTTCAGTTTTGGTCATAATGCCTACATGCATTTTAAAGTAGTGCTTCTAAGCTTAAAAACAACAACAATTTATTATTTTTTTAAATATTTTTTTGGCAGACCCATCCGAGTTTAAAGGGTTAAGAGGAAACTAACCAAAATAATTTGGCTATATAATAATTCAGGACCATGAAAAACATGATGGCATCTTAGGTGGGTATATTTTGCACGGATAGTCCAGCGCAGGTGTCTGACGATATGAGAAATGCCTACAATCTCATTATTAAACCTCATGTGTGCAATGTCTCCATCCTTCTTATGTCTTTTTACTAAGTATTTATCATTATCATGTGAAAATAAAGAAAGTAAACCAGAGTTTAGCAGACAGATGATACAAACCAATAATACTGTATTGTTCAAGGGTCTGATGTGGAAGGCAAATAACATTTAAAAGGCAAGAGCCAACCAAATCCACAATTCTAGGTAATGTTGTATGTAATCTATCTAGTAACCATTTAAAACCTCTGTAAACATCATACAGACACAATATTTGTATCCATACACATCTGATTAAAGATAGACCAGGTTTACGGCTCAGATTAACGCAAGAGCTGGGTGAAGGATGAGATAAGGTTTTAGGTTTGGGTTTAGAGTTTATGTTCAGGCTGAAGGTTAGAGATCGGTTAACCTTGAGACTCTGTTTAATTCGATACCTTAAGCAGTAGCTTTGTGTAATCTTTTCCTTGAGTTACAGGTAGTATATTGAGGATTTCAGAGTTAGGAACACATTTCATGCTCCCTTTATTTCTAAATGGGATTTCAATGTAGGATCAAGTCAATTTGTATGCCCTCAGTGTCATGACATTAAACTTTTAAGAAACAACACAACCCAATATGCCAAACCAAGCATGGCTAATCCTTTTAGATATATTACATTTCACGAGTGTTTGCTTGTTTCTGGCAGGAATGGGTTTATAATGCCAAATCAGTGACCTGCATTTTCATCAGTCTGATCTGATACAGGTCTCATCTGCTGTAATCCAATCATCCATCACCTTAACCTCCATGGTAACAGTCACCATGCCAACACAGATGGATCTTCATTTATCGGGATAGTGTTGTGGAGTACATTAACTGTTTACTGTTACTGTTTGGTATAATTCCAATGATTACTTTATTAGTTAAACTTATTAAACAAAACAAATGAAACAAATATTGATGTTATAAACCAGGATTTAAACCCATATAAAATGTATCACAAAAATAAAGCTGGTTAAACCCATAAATCAAATTGTAAATTATTTAAATATTAATGTTTGTTTAAGATTATATTTACATTTAATTTGTTGGCTTGCCATCTGTTGCGCTCTCTTCACTGATCAAACGCATGACAATTAATTACTCAAAGATTACTAATTACTCTACATTATTACCTACATTACAAAACATTATCTTATTAATGTACGTGTTTGCTTTTAAAACCACATCAGTGCGCTTTAGTAGTCCAAATTTCCAACACCAATAGATCAATTTATCGATAAACACCCCTGCTTTCCAAGTTTAGAGTTATTCATTTTTTTTCCATTCATTGTTACTATGTTTAACAATAATAAACATCACAGGGCGCTCTTACCATGTGTTCAGGTACAGGCAGCACTTTGTGAAATTCTGAAAAGACAAAGCATAGAAAGGTACACACGACACAAAGAGCTAATTATTCAGAGTTTACTACAAGAATTTAAAGTTGACTGTTACTCTTCTATCTCAACATAACTCCTGTAATTTACTAATGCAAACAACGCACCTGCTATTGTATTCCGTCACCTGTGCACGAGGGGTCAGGCTTCTGGCGCGTGCAAACTCTGACTGAAAGACTTCTATCTGACTATAGGCCACACCCTCTAAACCACCTGTCAATCATATTGACTGACGTTAACATCGTAGTGAATTGTCTTCCCATAGAATAACTATAATATAACTTTATAGTTTAGGCTATTTAGATAGGTAGGATAAGCTTTAATAGGTCAACAGTCAAGACTATCTCGTGGAGAAGTGAGGGGTAAATAAGAGGGACTGAGCTTTCACACAGGTCACAAATCAGTTTGAAACAGACTATTTTAATGCAAACCTCAAAACGTAGCAAGTAGCTATAGAGCCAGTAGCTACTATATGTATTAACAATAAAATAAGTCTGCTTGGTGCAGACTAAATATGTTATTAATGTTTTCAGTTGAATGTGTATCTGTTTTTAAACTTGTTTGTTTTAGGGTTATGCAACCTTTCCAAAAAGCATGACAAAGTAAACTATTAAAATCAACCATCCAATCAATCTATCTACCAATCAATCAACCTAAGCAAACCTAAAAATCATGAAAATGATCATCATGGAACTTTTTTCTGCCAGTTTTTAGATAAAATGTCTCCACATTTTGATAAAGTTTGAATTAAGATTAAGATACAAGTATTTATTTTGCTTATGCTCATTTTAACCCTTATACATACCTCAATCCACCCCATGTATCTAATTATTATAAAATTTTTTTGAGTTATGCCCACACCTCTTAAGTGTTCCTTAACCTTTCTCTTCTAAATATAATTATATATATATATATATATATATATATATATATATATATATATATATATATATATATATATATAACTGCTTACTAACCAAACGTGTATTGGGTCATTAAAGACCTTAGATATGTATTAGGGTCTGTTTTTTTTGTTGTTGTTTTTTTTTTTACATCCATAAATAATATTTTTTATGATTATTTCATTTCTGTGTAAGTTTACTATCACAGAATAGCTGTTTCTTTGTTTATAACAAGACAGTTGATAACTATATTCACACAAATTACTACTACACTTAATTTTATCAAGTTAATTTTCTGTGTGACAATGGTGAATTTGTATTATCCCATATGCATGTACACATACATATTATGAATATGAGGGATTGACTTCATTTACATTTGACATTACTAGTTGATGAAACAACGTGGAATTAAACTACAGCAAGTGTAACACATGAACAGTATGATATGACTGTTGTCATTAGGGTGAAATAATGTATGTTGTGCATCTATTTTCACAAAATAAAAACATTTGGGTAGATTGTGTTATGTGAAGCTCAATATGTGATTGACAGTCAGTTGCGTATCATGAAATTTCCATGTGTAAGTAATAAATACTGTTCTGTATTTGCTGCATCATCTCTTTGATTTATGAAAAATAAATATCAAAATATAGATACTATTCTATTTTTTCTAGTTATCTTGAAACGGTTTGGAAATCTGACACTGGCTGGACATTTTGTAGATACATTTGTGATATTGTAACGTTTAGAGGACGAGTCAAGAAAGCAGGAACTAAGTGCAGCTTTGATTTAATCAGAAAATTAGTCCAGCTACAAAACTTGGAAAACACAGGGAAAGAACTAAACTAAAACTCAGAAACAGAACAAACACAATATCCAGAGGGTATCAGGAAACAACAACTGACATGACTGAGCAAATACAAGGACATTACATACACCGGGGCAAACAAGATACAGCTGGGAGCAATCAGAGCATGAACCAGGAAAGGAAACACAAGAAGGTAAACAAAACTTAAAACTAAAAGTCTTTTAAACACCTGGCGACCTCTGGTGGCTGCTCGGGCAAAAGTCCCAGGTGTGAAGGATAGAAATACATGCTGTTATCTAAAGAACAGAGTATGTAATAATGTTTGACAAAACACCCATGCATTTAAGGGTTAAAAAACATAATCAATAGTTTGAATACTTATACAATTGGCTAGCTTCAGGCTGTGGCACCCCAAGCTTCAATCTGTGATTGATTGATTGAGCAATATATTAGATTGATTGGCTGGGCCTTCCTTGAAGAATTATGCAGTGGCTTTTAATGACATGCTTAGTGGCATTTTTTCTTTTAGGCCTATTGGATTTACACAACCTCAATGTAGCAAAACTAATTCTTACACTGGTTCCCTGTTGTGAATTTTGGGAAAATACAGTCAGTATCTGGCAAAACAGAAGGCCAAGAATCTTTATTATCTTCAGTGGCTGAATTGTACTTACGTATTCTCTCATACATATTCAGTGTGATGTGAATTTAATTTCCTCACTTGTCACACAGATATAAATACACATGTCTTCCCCTGTGATCACCACCAGAAGGAAATCAACAGGGTTGACTTCATTGGGATTCATGGATGAAGATGTTTTTTACTGATTAGAACATTACAATATCACTCTTGGTGGAACCTTATGCTGATTGAACACATGTATACACATATGCAAATTAATGTTTAGAGTAGCACACAAAAAGTAAACACAAATGCATTACTCATCAGAGTTCTTATAATAAATAGACTTTAATCGTATTATCCCAGGGGAAATCATGTAGTGAAGAGCCTGACATCTTCATTGACTTTTTTAAAAGGTTTTCATTTTGTTAGGTCCCTACGGTAAGGTCTCAATTACAAAAGGAATTCATGGGTGTTATGAAAAATCAAATAACACAAATGAATGGGTGTTATTTGTCATTTGAGATATTTTCTCAATATGCAAGGTATTGATTGCACTCTCTTCATGCCAAAAACAAAAATGAAAAAGAAAATAGAAAATAAAACAATTTTTACCCAGAAACTAGTTAGCAAAGATATTGTATAACTTTTCACAGAACCTTTAAATAATGTGTGTGTAATGAGTGAATTTTGTTGGGTTTTATTGGTTAACTTTCAAACGAAATAATGTGTATATTGTAATTTCGTTTCAGTATAATATTTTCATAGCTGGAGATTAGGCAGCATATTTTGTCAAAAGGAGTCTCAAATAGATTTTAAACCATCACGTAATTATTTTGTACCCACCATATATGATTAATAATCTACACATGCTGATAAAAACACATCTCACATTTCCTCTCAATACAGTTTTAAAGTGCATTCTTCATCATTGCTCTCCACACCTGTCAGGCAGTCACGCTGTTTATAGTCAGATCTCTCATTGTCCAGCTGCTTTAGAAATCACCGCAGTATATAAATCTTCCAAAGTGTTTTTTTTTTTTTTTTTCAAATTTGTATCCATGCTGTGTGTCTTTGTTCTCTTCATCAAAATACACAACCTCTGCAGGAACCCATATTGGACTGATGGAAATTAATGCCCACAGAATTCCTGAGCTGTTTCAGTAGCATCCACAAAAGAAGTCCCATCAGCACCAGCAGGACTATGAAGAGCCCCACATACACAGTTAGGTTCCAGCCCCATCCTACTGCAAGAGGCAAGGAGGTGGACGACACCAGGAACCTCCTCGGGGAGGGCATCAGCAATTCTTTAGACAATTCCCTTTTGAGGCAGATTGGTATAATATAGTTGTCCTGATGTATAAGATTTATCCATGACAGGTGTCCTGACTTTTCACTAAATATTTATTTATAATCCACGAGGAACGCTGGTGTGTCTGTTTGGTGCTTTACAAAATTAAACTGATGCTTGAAGTCCTCTCTACAGCTGCACACCCAACTGTTGTTGAGTTCTTTCCACGCCCCTTTAATTACACATCTATGTTGCCCACACTGTGAGGACCAGCCAATGGTCCCAATGAGGAAAATGGCTTAATAAACCAACTAAATTATATCTTAATGAAATTCTAAAAAAGCAGAAAGGTTTGTGTATGGGTTAGGTTTAGAGGTAAGGGTACGATTACGAAAATGTAAATATAATTAGCTCAATATAAAAACAAATTTAGTTAATTAAAAAAAGAGAGAGTGAAACAAAAACTGTGTGTGTGTGTGTGCACCCTGTCCTGGTTTAGCTGAAAAGTGTCCAAAACCATTTGTTTGCACAATTTTGTTCTTTAGAGGTGAAATCATCTCTGTACAAATGTACAAACTTAACATGTGTGCACACCAAGGTTGCCAAACCACTCCGTCCTGGGTGTCATGACTAACACTCCTGGAGTTGTGAATACAGGGTGTGCTGAGTGACTCCAGCCAGGTTTCCTGAGCAACCAAATTGGTCCGGTTGCTAGGGAGGGTAGAGTAACATGGGGTAACCTCCTTGTGGTCGCAATTAGTGGTTCTCACTCTCAATGGGGCACATGGATCCCAGAGAGTAGCATGAGTCTCCACATGCTTTGAGTCTCCAATGTGTCATGCACAATGAGCCACGTAATCAAATGCGTGGATTGACTGTATCAGAAGCAGAGGCAACTGAGACTTGTCCTCTGCCACTGGATTGAGTTTAGTAACCGGGTCATCAAGAGGACCTAGTAAGTAGTGTGAACTGGTCATTACACATTGGCAGAAAAATGGGGATAATAAAAAAAAGATTTAAAAAAAAAAAAAAAAAAAAAAGGTGCTGATGTTTCAAGATGTTTATCTCTTTTAGAACTGAGAAATGTCAAACAAATCTTGTGGTGTTCTGCTCGCGCTACTTTCCAGTCGCAAAGAAAAATGAGAACAAATGTGTCCCCTGAGGTGCAGATGCAATCTTTTTATTTATTTATTTTTTATTAAAATATAACGTTACAACTGAGCAAGGAGCGAATATGTTACCATATAACCACCCCGTCAAACTCTTCACAACTGAGAAGGTTGATGTACTTCTCCACTGACCAATAATATATATTGACCGAAAGTAACAGGCGTAGAGCTAAAGTTATCAAATGTATTATGTGAAATATTTATTTTAAAGCTTGAACTGAGCATCAAAACTGACTGTTCATCCAAACAGACGATATAACTCATCATTTACGAGCGCTCCTCGTTGCTGTGCGACTTCAAATTAACGCGAGATTGACGAGAGAGGGATCCTAGACACGAGCCTGCGCCGTGATCTAAATCTCATTTTCAGTGTTTTGAATGAACCTCGTTACGTCCACTGTTACCATGGTTACCGGGATGGTTTGGGTATGCTGACAAACATGGCGCTGCAGAAAAAAACGCGTTAGCTGCAAACGTAACCTATTTTGCTGCTGTTGTACTTATCGATTTATTATATTTTCCGATAATCGAAACATACGCTTTGGATAAATGTCTGTGAATAGTTGGCATATGTTTTGTTACATATTAACATCTTAACGCCTCGCGAATCATTTTGTAAAAAGGAGAAAACAGCTAACGTTAGCCAGTTCATCTGTTGGAGAATCAACCACTAACTAACTAATCCTCGGGATAATCCAGTCTGTTGTGACGACAAACAGGGACCACTGTGCTATATGTCGATCGGAACGGTTTGAAATATAGTTCCGTGTCGTTGAAAGGAAGTAAAATCGTGGGTATGAATTACAGAAAGCTTTATTATTGGAACATCTTCCAAAAGTAAAAATAGAAAGAACTGGCTATCAGTCATAATTCAATAGGAACTGTGGACAGATTATTCAAACGAGATGGAGTTAAATTTAAACCATGTGGATTATCTCCAGGTAAGACTTCAAAATGGTACACTTATTGTGATTTACAGTGATTGCAAATCTGGTTGAAATGGCCACTTGGTCATTTATTGGTCTATTTCTTGAATTCACACTGGTAATGCCTGTTTCTGGGTGTTTCACTGACATTTAGGACGTTTATGAGTGTCATCGGTGGTTACATCTTTAGAAGGAATAATAAACCATGTTTGTTTTCTCAGGTCGGAGTGACATCTCAAAAAACCATGAAACTCCTCCCTTCTGTGGGCCGGAAAGCAACTCAAAAGGTATTTCTGCATCCTTTTTAATGGAATATTCTGTGTTCAGTGCAATCAACATGCTTGTGACATGTGACATGCTGTCAGTTACAATAAAAATGTGCTGACAGTTATGCAAAAATATTTATGACATTACCTTTACAAAACATAAGAGTACAGTGGTTGGCCCGTAGACTTCCATTATTAGTGCACTTCTGCTAATAAAATCAACAGCATGTCATAGATGCAGTACATAGAGCTTAATTTGAATATACTATTATTTATTTTTTGAATTGACATATTTTACTATAAAATATATATTTTTTTGTATTCGTTGTTTTAAGGGAGTAATTTTAAAGTAATAGTTCACCCAAAAATGAAAACTCTCATTTACTCACTGACTTTATTTCTTATTTCTTATGCTAAACACAAACAAAGATTTTAGGAAGAATATTTAAGCTCTGTTGGTCCATACAATGCAAGTGAATGGTGATCAGAACTTTTAAGCTCCAAAAAGCATATAAAGGCAGCATAAAAGTAATCAATAAGACTCCAGTAGTAAAATCCAGGTCTTCAGAAGTGATATGATAGGTGTGGGTGAGAAACAGATCAATATTTAAGTCCTTTTTTTACTATACATTTTCATCACTGCCCAGTAGGTGGCCTTATGCACAAAGAATACAAATTGCCAAAAACCAAAGAAGAAAGTGAAAGTGAAGATTTATAGTATAAAAAAAAAAAAAAAGAACTTAAATATTGATCTGTTTATCACCAAAACATATCATATTGCTTCTGAAGATGTAACTTTAACCACTGGATTACTTTCATGATGCCTTTAGTATGTGATTTTTGGAACTTCAATGTTTTGGGCACCATTCACTTACATTGTATGGAAATACAGAGCTGAAATATTCTTTATAAAATCTTTGTTTGTGTTTAGCAGAACAGAATAATTCATACACATTAGAGGTAGATGATACATCGGTTTTAATGATTAATCTGTGCCGATAGTTACTTTTTGGAACTATCGGATATCTTATATTTGTGCAATTGTTGCTGATATTTTTTTCCATCCTTTTGTATTTTCAAAATAAGAGACCCTGCTGTGTTTCTGGCTTGTTTATACATACAAATCTGACGTTATGCATTAAATCTTAATTTTTTTCTCATTATTATTGGGATTTTGTTAATTTTGTACTATTTTTCTGTGCCACAATAGTAAGAAAAGATTTTTCTACATTTTACTTTCTATAAAATATAGCAGCCTGATTGCTTGAGGAAAGAAACTGTTGTTGCGTCTAGAGGTTTTAGGCGGTCATTTTCTCTTTTCAGGTGGCTGTTGCGGATCACAATGGTGTCGTGACCTGTTTTGGGATGAAAAAAGGGGAGGCTGTGGTATGTATCTAAAGTGACTCATGTTCAAATGTATACTGATGTCAACAAACAATATCATTTTTGCAAATGAAGGTTAAATGTTTGTCTTTTTTGTCAGCCTGTGTTCAAATCGCTCCCAGGACCAAAGATCTCCAGACTTGAGCTTGGAGGGGCTTTTGGTACCCCACAGGAAAAGATCTTTGTGTGCTCTGGCTCTGAAGTGAGGGGATACACTAAAAAGGGCAAACAGTTCCTTACCTTTGAGGCCAACTTAACAGAGAGCATTAATGCCATGTGAGATCTTGCTTCTTGTTTTTTAGGCTCCCTCAAGCCTGTGTATTGTATAGAACTGATTATCATTTTGAATGCTTCTTTCCATAGGCATGTTTCAGGGGCAGATTTGTTTGTGTGTGCCAGTTATATTTATAACCATTACTGTGACTGCAAGGATCAGGACTATTACCTGTCAGGAGACAAGATCAATGATGTCCTGCGTTTACCTGTGGAGACAGTGGGCTGCACTGTGCCCATCCTGGCCTGCCAGGACAGGGTACTTCGAGTACTACAGGTAATCAGACCTTATATCCACTATTTTAGTAACAATCAGGAATTAATGAAGCAGCTCTCTCTGTATATCAGTGTATGCTTTTCCATATCTGCCGCCCTTTGTCTGTATTTTGTTTCACACTTATAATTTAGTAATAGCAGTAAAAGAAAACTCACTGTGGTTTAATTATCAGTCATTCTTCACTCTGTTCTCCATCAGGGATCTGATCTTCTGTATGATGTAGAAGTTCCTGGGCCTCCAACTGTTCTTGAACTTCACAACAGAGATGGAGGTACAGTTTGTGCTACATTCTGTGACGTCTTTATGAGCAGCCATCTATCATTTTTCTTTTCTTTAAAAGGCAAGGCATGCTTCGGTTAAGTCTAAAAATGTGCTCGTGCATGATATCTTGGTCCACAGGAAAGGGTGGTGAGGAGGTTCTGTATGGAACAGCTGATGGGAAACTCGGTCTTGTGCAAATAACTAAATCTGGACCAGTCACAAGTTGGGAACTGGATAATGAGAAGAAAAAAGGAGGTAGGAATTGGTTAGGGTAGGAAGCTTATAACATATTAACATATTAAACATTCTCGTCATTATAAAAAAAAAAAAGTAGCTATTTGTTCATTGTAGTACACACTTATGCCTGTTTCACACCACATGTCAAAGCTGTGTGTGTATGCGTAACTGCAACGTAACTACAGCAGCAAGTTCGTAATGAGCTTACAGACTAACCATGCTTTTTGCTGCGTGGCAAAAAGTGATTTCTGTGTTACTGTTTCAAATATTTATTTTAGTAACGGCCATAAATTATATGATTACCTGGAGTTGGTCATTGAGAGTTATTACAAACTTGATCACTGTGAAATGTAGTTTACATGAGGAGAGGGATCACATTACATGCAAATGGTGATTCTTCTTAACGGAAGGCAACAAAAACCCCAAATGGTATCTGTCAAGTCCTTAAATCGTCTGGATTTATTTGGTTTTAATGAACAGAAAGTGGGTTTGTGTACATGTGTACAGTATGTTGCATGTGGAACTTGCATCAAGCCCAACAAATGTCTTGTTTCAAACAAGTTCAAACACTGGTTTAGCTAATGTTATGACTGGTCAAGCCACTCAAACAAACTTTTGTTAGCAATAGTTTGGTCCTGCTAGCATTGCAGACAATACACATTTCACCTTCAATTAAAAAAAAACATACAAACCAATTGTGGTCATGCTAGCTTGTGTTTGTCTTTTGATCTTTTAAAGGAGTGCTTTGCATTGATACATTTGACATTGTTGGTGATGGTGTGAAGGACATCCTGGTGGGAAGAGATGATGGGACTGTGGAGGTCTACGGGTTGGACGGCTCAAAT
Organism: Xyrauchen texanus; assembly: GCF_025860055.1. Lineage (NCBI taxonomy): Eukaryota > Metazoa > Chordata > Actinopteri > Cypriniformes > Catostomidae > Xyrauchen > Xyrauchen texanus. Next base: position 14,891,203 of record NC_068294.1, read on the forward strand.
GAGCCAACACTGCGCTTTGAGCATGTGAGTTTTGCATATCAATTATAAGAGTTACAATGAGCTATAAGACTGTTTCACTGCACACTCACACATTGTTTCTTTGAGCTTCTCCAAGAAAGGCCTAACTCACATAAAATTTCACAACACTAGAGTTGGAATAGATCATTTTTGTCTTTTTGTGTTTACAAAGGTTTTGTCTGAGAGTGTCACATCGATTCAGGGTGGCTGCATTGGAAAAGAGATGCATGATGAAGTTCTTACAACAACATACACAGGTTAGCCATTGCTTTTAAATGAAATCATTTTAGTTTAACAAAAGTTATTTTACTGTTTTACAGTGTTCATTTTTACACAGTTTTTGTGTTTTATGAATGTTAAATGAACGTTACAATTATATAGCACTTTTCTGACTCTACACTCAAAGCTGTTTACATGGGGGATTCCCTCTTTAGCCATTGTTTGGTTTTTGACGAAAATATTCTTTATAATTAGTCAATATTTCATCATGTAATTTACTAAAATGGCTAATCATTTATATTTAATTATGGAAAGTTTGGCATGACCTCTGTGGAAGTGACCATTTCCCAATCATTGTAACAATCAAAGGAAGAGAGGAAGAAATTAATTTACAAAGATGGCAAATTAAGAAAGCACATTTGTATCGGTTTCAAACACTCTATTATGAGAGACTTGCAGAATTTCACTAAAACACTATATCTATAGCTAATGATACAGTCCCAAGAACATCTTTAAATAGAAACCATAGAAGACTTCATGGTTTGATGATACATGTAAAGAAACTATTAAAGAGAGGAAAAAAGCTGAAATAATTTTCTTTAGACATTCATCAACTAAAAAACTCAAACTATAGATGAGTAGAGCATGAGCAAGAAGAATTATAAATGAAGTAGAGCTGGAGAAGATTTGTTTCCAGTATGACAACAAGTACTCCATCAAACCAAATATGGAACCTGATACGGAAAATGAATGAAGGGAAAAAACAATGATCCTCACACACATCAAACAGCATGATACACTCTTGACTTCAAAACAAGAAATTGCAAACCTTCTAGCAAAAACTTTCGAAAACAATTCATCTATTGAGAACTGGCTTCCTGCTTTTCGAACCTTTCATGCTCAACAAGAAAAAGAAAAGATTAACTTTGGCTCTAGAAATACAGAGCCATACAACCAACATGTTTCTATGGATGAACTACAGCGAGCCATTAAAAAATCCCATAACACAGCTGTTGAACTGGATAAAATTCACTTCCAATTTTTAAAGAATCTACCCCACCTTTTTCTGGAAATGCTTCTTAGAATTTTTTACTCCATCTGGACATTGGGAAAAATTCCATCTGCTTGGCATGAAGCAGAAATAATACCTATTCCAAAGCCAGGAAAAGACCATAATGATCCCATAAATTATGGCCCTATAGAATTAACCAGTTGCTAATGCAAAACAAAAGAGAGGATGGTTTTGAAAAGGTTTTTAACCAAGTGAATCCAAATTTAGTTTTAAGGTTTTTAGAAAAAATTAATCTTAAATAACTTATTTAGTTCTATTCTTGAGTAACTACACCTGGCACTCACCAAGAATACAGCCATAGAAGCTGGAATGGTATAAAAGAAAAAAGAATTTGCATGTTGTGTATATAGTTATTAATCTTATATTATCCTGATTATCATATAAAGAGTATTAGTTAAAGTGAGGTAATCAACCCATTTTAAAGCTGGTCATTTTGCCAATGTTCAGGGCATTCAAGTCATGCAGCTCAAGCAGGGAAATCCCCAACACTGTATTAATCCATATCTAATATCATCTTCTATTAACAGATGCATCTCTAGAGGTTTCTTCTTCTGTTAACTGACCTTATTTACAGCAGCACCATTTTTGATGTGAATGACAACAAGGCTAGAAAGGGATAGACGTACAGTCTCTTCAGTGGATTGTACTGATGGCGCTACTGTTAATAAGGTCTATATACAGTACTGTGTCTTAAAGTCTTAGGCAAATAATATTTTTCACAAAAACATTTGTCTTTACATGGTTATTTTTCATCTTCCGCTTTAGTGTGTTAATAGAAAATATAGATTTAAGATTCCCAAGCATTTCTTTTGCAAATAGAATAAAATAGAAGAACACAGAGCCCTGCAGCAGATGCATGGGCCCCCAAAGAGCCCCCCACAGACAGTCTGGGATTACAAGAAGAGACAGAAGCAATTAAGACAGACTATCAGATAGAAGAACTGTGGTGAATTATCCAAGAAGCTTGAAACATCCTCTCTGCCAAAAACCTTAAAAAACTGTGTCCAGGTGTACCTAGGAGAATTGGTGCTGTTTTGATGACAATGGTGGTCACACAAAATATAAATTTTGCTTTTTTATTTTTACTGCACTTTGTACAACGTTAATTGAGCAATCAAAACTATTTATGGCATTACTTTAAAATATTTTCACTATACAACATTTTTCACAAGTGCCTAAAACTTTTGCACAGTTCTGTATATCTTGCACTGTTACTGTCTTGCCATAATGTTTTCGTCAACAGTATGCTTTAATAAAATCACTTAATTATCATTATGATGTGTCTTTTTCGTCTTGTTATCATTGACAAAATCAAAAACACCTTAGTCAATGAACAATTTCAGTGGTTTCATTGACGAGATTAACAACTCCGTTTTATTTTTTTCAGTTTACTGTAATTTATATGTGGTCATGTAATTTGTATCCAGGATGGGTGTCAGGTCTCACCACAGAGCCTCAACAGATGGTAGCAGGCCCAGGGGAAGAGATCAAGATGAGCCGGGAGACTCAGGGAAAGGTGGCTGCACTCAGGTACTGCCCATCCAGTTGTTTCTTGGCAGTTTTCTTCTGTTGCTTTATTTCTGGTCTTCTATATTATTCATCAAATACATAATTAGTGTTAAAAATACAAAGACATCTGTTTACCAAACTGCCATAGATTTGGAAAAACCCTCTGAACTGAATTCACATTCTGTATGAACTGTTTAAAGAACTGTTAAAATCCAACCTTAAAGAACCAATATTGACGTAGTCACCATATTCGTTTTGTGCGTGGAATGTGATTTAAAAAAAATTGTGAACCAGTTCTTTAACATGACTTTGTTAAAGGCCTTATTCTTTTCAAATTGTCAAGCATGATTTGCTCATTCGTGTGTGTTTTAGGGCTGAGTTGGAGCAGTTGCAGGTGAAGGTTTTGCAGGGCAGAGAAAAATACCAGCAGAGCTCTCAGTCAAGCACAGCTGTGTCTGCTGTACCAGTCTTTAGCATCAATGACAAGTTCACATTGTGCCAGGATGATGCCAGCTACAGCCTCACACTAGAAGTGCAGACTGCCATTGACAACCTACTGCTACAGGTGAAAGCGATAGGCTGGTTCAGTTATGTTATTTTTACTTAAAGCACAGTTCCTACAGAATTAAACCTTTGATCTTCACTTATTCTGTTTAATTTCTAAATGTACTTTGTGGCAATGTCAGTATTGTGAGATGAAAGTTTCACTTACGTGTTTTTGTTCTCTGGCAGAGTGATGTTCCCATTGACCTGCTGGATGTTGATAAGAATTCAGCAGTTGTTAGTTTCAGTGAATGTGACTCAGAGGTAATGCATCTGGGTGCCATTATGTGTACCACATAATTAAAGGAATAGTTCACCCAAAATGAACATTCTGTCTTTACCTATTCACCCTCATTTTGTCCCAGATCTATAGCCTATACTATATTTTTTCCATAATCACAAAAGATGACATTTTGAAGAATCTTACACAGTTCATAATAACTACAGCTGTAAAAGTCTTAAAAGTACAAAATATAAAGTAGTTCACACTGTATAACTTGTGTTATATTCCAAGTCTTCTGAAATGCTTTGTCAGCTTTTAGCGAGGAACAGACCGAATTTTAAGTATTGCATTATATACTTGCATTTCTAACTGGCAGCTAAAAGTTTGGAATAATGTACAGATTTTGCTGTTTTGGAAGGAAATTGGTACTTTAATACACCAAAGGGGCCCAAAGTGGCATTTAACTGATCACAAAGTATAGTCAGGATATTACTGATGTAAAAATCAGCACCATCACTATTTGAAAAAAATCTAAATTGTGCTAAATTGATTATTTGATACTAGAAAATCACTTTCCATTATATCAAACACAGTTGAAAGCCATTTGGTTCATTAAATGAAGCTTAACATTGTCTTAGTGTTTGTTTTTGAGTTGCCACAATATGCAATAGACTGGCATGTCTTAAGGTCAATATTAGGTCATAAATGGCAAAAAAGAAACAGCTTTCTCTTGAAACTCGTCAGTCAATAATTGTTTTAAAGAATGAAGGCTAAACAATGCTTGAAATTGACAAAAAAAACTGAAGATTTCATACAAAGGTGTACACTACAGCCTTCAAAGACAAAGGAAAACTGGCTCTAACAAGGACAGAAAGAAATGTGGAAGGCCAGATGTACAACTAAACAAGAGGATAAGTACATCAGAGTCTCTAGATTGAGAAATAGACACCTCACATATCCTCAGCTGACAGCTTCATTGAATTCTACCCGCTCAACACCAGTTTCATTATATGCAAAGAAAAAGCCACTTTTGAATCAGAAACACAAAAAGAAAAGGTTAGATTGGACAAAGAAACACAGACATTGGACAACAGATAATTGGAAAAGAGTGTTTTGGATCTGAACCCCATTGAGCTTTTGTGGGATCAGCTAGACTGTCAGGTGATTGAGAAGTGCCTGACAAGACATCTATGACAAGTGCTACAGGAAGTGTGGGGTGAAATGTCATCTGAGTATCTGGACAAACTGACAGCTGGAATGACAAGGATCTGCAAAGCTGTCATTGCTGCATGTACTGGATTGTTTTTATGAGAACTCTTTGAAGTAGTTTAAGAAGTTCTGAACATTATTTAAAAAATGTAATAGTAATTGTTCATGTTATTATTGTCCTGACTACACATTGTCATCTGTTGAATGCCACTTTGGTGAATAAAAGTACCAATTTCTTTCCATAAAAGCAAAATCTTTACATTATTCCAAACTTTTGGCCACCACTGTATATTCACTGATAATCTTACCTTGTTTGACTATATTGAGATTATATTGGGGTTGAGAAAGATCTGCAGATTTTCTGTGAATAACAACCACCGTTTGACTTCTTGGAATATAGTGCACAAGTCATATTGACTTCTTTTTTGGTGTTTCTTTTTTTTTTTTTTTTGTATACAGCTGGGGTCACTGTGAACATTGGTCATTGTCAGGGTTGGGGAGTAACGAAATACATACATACAACGGGAATATGTATTTAAAATAGAAACTATAAGTAACTGTATTCCACTACAGTTACAATTTAAATCATTGGTAATTAGAATAGTTACATTCAAAAAGTATTTTGATTACTGAAGAGATTACTTTACATTTTATTGTAATTTGTTTCATTTAATATTTAGTCCTTTCAGATGGAAAACATTTATATATATAAATTATGCAATCCAAAGTCCATTTGAACAGCGGTGAAATGTGTTAAATTCACACGAGCAGACAGAGAAATAAGCTTGAAGTAAGTTGGAGCAGAAGAAATAGAAATAAAGCTTGTGTAAATTGTCAGCTTTACACTAAGATAAAATGCTATTTCTAGCCATTTTACATGCACTTGTTACCAGACACGATCATATTTATTTATCAAGAAAATTCACGTTAGATCATAATTTCTTTTTTCTAGTAAGACCTTTGATATTAGGGCAAAAATCATATTCTTGATAATAATTTTTGTATTGTTTTCCTGTAAAAATATCTAAAAATCCTTAAAACAAGATCAATTTGATTGATCTTGTTTTAGAAACAACACTGCATAAGATATTTAGGTTTTTCAGAGAATGTATTTTTAACAGGAGTATTTTGTCTCACTGTACTGGCAGAGTTTTTATAGTCAAAACAAGTGAAAAAAATCTTCCAGTGTAATCCAAAATATTTAGAATTCGTTACTGACCTTGAGTAATCTAACGGAATACGTCACAAATTACATTTTACATCATGTATTCTGCAATCTGTAGTGGAATACATTTAAAAAGTAACCCTCCCAACCCTGGTCATTGTTTGGAAAATAGCTCTGTAAAGATTCATCAAACATTAATATTCCTTTAAGCTAATCAGATCACATACTAAGTTTTCAAAAATGTTTTTCTTTGTTTACCTACCCCAACAGTCTAACGGGAATTTCCTCCTTGCCACCTACAGATGCCAAGCAAATACCACAAGGCTGGAACTGAAGGTGACTGAAATTATAAAAGATGCTGTAAGCAATTTTAGCTGTTCTTGAACTTCCACAAGACTGAACCATTGTTGTCAAACATAACAATATCAAAATAGCGCCCTCAGCTGACAACAGTTAGGAATTTGAATATGACATTAAACCTGAATATTTGGCTTTAACTACAATATGAGAACATGCAAAATGATTGACAGGTAGAAAGCAAATACTTCTGAAATGGCCAAATGTGTCTGTGGCCCGCGTTTGCTGTTTCACAGTCTAGTGATGAGACACCTCCGGACACACATTTCATTGATATCTTTCAGGGGGTAGAAAAATTTTCTGCATAACAATCTATAAACAAAATGGCTTGCTGCACCTTTAAGCAGGAAGTACCTCTGATTTTTATTTTGTGTGTGTGGGGTGTGGGGGTGGTTGGATTATTTCCCAATATATTAACCTATATTACAGATGGTTCATGAGCATTTGCCCTGATTTTTTCTTAGGTGAGGTCAATAGAAGGTCAGTATGGAACCCTTCAGGCTTACGTGACACCAAGACTTCAGCCCAAAACCTGCCAAGTTCGACAGTACCAGATCAAACCACTCTCACTCCACCAGAGAATACACACGATTGACCAGGAACGGTGAGTTAACTACGGTTATGTTTAACTCAAATCTGTTTAGGTTTATGTCTTCTGAACAGCACAAAAATATATCAAATTAGATTTTTAAAAGCCTGATCCAAACCACATTCGTAGGTGGTTTTTAAATAATCATATTAAAATCAGATTTTTGTTATTGCATCTCAGTCTGAATGGTCAGATTGGATTTAATGTGTTTTTTCATCATTTGTTGTGTGTGAGGGTTATGTCTGGTTTTGCATCACAGGGCACTTGAAATGGAAAACAATAATGATAGGCACGTTGTAGGATCGTTACAAACTGAATTTTCACCCAAAAATAAAAATCCTCATTATTTACTCACCCTCATGCCATCCTAAGTGTATGACTATTTCTCCTGCAGAATACAAAGATTTTTGAAGAATATCTCTGCCCTGCAGGTCCTTACAATGCAAGTGAATGGCTGCCCATAAAGGCAGCATAAAAATAATCCATTTGGCTCCAGTGGTTAAACCTATATCTTCAGAAGCCATATGATTCTGTAAATGTGGGTGTAAAACAGATCAATATGTCTTTTTTTCCCTATAAATTCTCCTCCCTGTCCAGTAGGTGGTGATATGCACAAAGAATGCAAATCATAAAAAACAAAAGAAGAAATTGAAACTTGAGATTGATAGTAAAAAAAGGACTTAAATTATGTTTATATTATATCTGTTTTCACTCTCACTTATATCACTTCTGAAGACATGGATTTAACCACTTGTCATATGGATTACTTTTATGTTGCCTTTACGTGCTTTTGGAGCTCCAAAAGTTTGGTCACCATTTACTTGCATCATAAGGACCTACAGAGCTGAAATATTATTAAAAAAATCTTTGATTGTTTTCTACAGAAGAAAGTCATACAAATCTGGGATGGAATGAGGGTGAGTAAATAATGAGAATTTTCATTTTTGTCTGAACCATCCTTTTAAAAAGTGAGTTCCCCACACTGGCCACAACACAATATGGTATGGAATGTCTCACACGAATACGGGTTGCTTGAGCAAGAGGACGGGAGTCCCCTTAAAGCATCCCGGGTTCCCTTTGAGCTCTTTTTCTGTTTCATTAAAGGAAGTTTCGCTGCTGGGTAAAATAGACGTGTTTTAGTAAATTTCTGGTAAATTTCTACCAAAATAAACCTGGAAAGTTGCAAACCCATTGCAGCAACAAACATTGCATATGCCACCTCTCTCGTTTTTGAAGCCAGTGTCTGTGATGAATGTGTTCATATTTGTATTCTGCCCTCATGGAGAACATAATCAATGGCAAAACATCCATTGCTAAACTCTCATGCAGGGTGAACACATGCAAGTTTGCATTGTTACTAATGTGGATGTGCTAGTTAATGCGACTGCAGTCAGATTTTCTCTACAGTGTGAATGAAGCCTTAGAGACACACTCCTGCTACATAAATGTTTGTGATTTTTTTTTTTTCTCTCTTCATGGCTAGGCCTATGAACACCTTGAAGCTAACGGGACAGTTCAGTTTTGCAGAGATCCATTCCTGGGTTGTGTTCTGTCTTCCTGAGGTCCCAGAGAAAACACCAGCAGGAGAAAGCATCACCTTTTATTTTCAAAATACTTTCTTGGGCACCCAGCTAGAAGCCACCTATTGGTGAGGCCTACCATTCACATTGGTCTTTGTGAACTTATTCTTTAAAAAACAATTATGACCGTTTATCTTTGTGTGCATTGCACCAAACAGTCAATGCAAACTCAAAAAAGATTTTGTTTAAACAGGACTGATTATGATTTGCCTTTATTGATTTAAAACATATTGATTTTACCAATTATAACAACTTTAAACAGTTGTTGTACAGTTTAAACAAGACAAATGTCCTATTTGGTAATTGCATATATTTCTTTCCACAAGAGGTTGTGTTTCAGTGATGATAATTTTTTTTTTCCCTTATTTTAATGGTTTCCAGTAAAGGTGAGGCAAACTTCTATTCAGATAACATTTCTACCATATCCATATTGAAGGATGTCTTGTCCAAAGAGGCAACTAAACGAAAAATCAATCTGAATATATCCTACGGTGAGTTCAAAGATGGAACAGTTTCATTAAGCATGCTTTCAATGGGCAGTAACACTGATGTGCTAAATGATATCTAGTCACACAATTAGAAACCCTCCTCTAGTGCAATCCCCTTTGATTATAAACTAGCCTCAAACTGAACAGAAATGGACCAAAAGCCTTCCATTTTGATCTCATGGGCTCTTAACCATGTTTAAACATGGCAACGTTTTATCAGATAGCTATGATCTCTTATGCATGTATCATGTGTGAGTATTGAGTGCTTGTTATGATTGTCGTTATGTTGACTTTAGATGTGAATGAAGACTCTGTGAGCCATACACTTCGGATGATTCATCCCAAGCTGGAGTATCAGCTGATTCTGGCCAAAAAGGTTCAGCTTATCGATGCTTTAAAGGTAAAACTTCAAAAAACACAGAGCAGACCTGATCAAAATAAAGCACACTTGATGTTTTCAGCCAACATGCTACTAAGTATGTGTGTCTGTGTGCAATCTGCAGGAGCTGCAGGTTCATGAAGGAAATGCAGATTTTCTGATCCCAGAATATCGCAGTATAATGGATGAGTCTGCTCAGCTCTTTGAAGAATATAAGAAACAACCTGCTCACTTAGAAAGATTGTATGGTAAGTGAACCTTAGATTCGTTTTGTAGAATTATTTACATGTCTTGCACACATAACCCTTGTATATTCTGATGAAATGACATATTTGGGTAAACAAAATATTGTTTTTTTTTACAGGTATGATCACTGATCTTTTCATCGACAAGTTCAAATTTAAAGGACAAAATGTGAAAACAAAAGTTTCACAGCTGCTTGCAATTTTGAACAACTACGAACTTGATTCCTTGATGGAATTTTTTAGTGAAGCTTAAAGGGAAAGTTCACCCAAAAATGAAAATTCTCTGATAATTTACTCAACCTCATGCCATCTCCAATGTGTTTGACTTACTTTCTTCTGATGAACACAAATAAAGATTTTAGGAAGAATATCTCATCTCTGTAGGTCCATACAATGCAAGTAAATGGTGACCAAACTTTGAAGCTCCAAAAATCACATAAAGGCAGCACAAAATTAATCCATATGACTCCAGTGATTAAATCCATGTCTTCTGAAGCGATTTAATACATTTTGTTTGAACAGACCAAAATATAACTCTTTTTTTATGATAAATCTTGACATCAGCAGTCTCCTTGCAGTCTCCTTGCAGATAATAATGTCAAGCTCCATTATACCTTCTAGCACCATCTAGCGTTTTGCACATGCAAGGAAGTTTAATTGAGCTTGAAATCATGATCGCCAAGGAGATATGGATTAAACCACTGGAGTCATGTGGATTACTTTTATGCTGTGTGTGTGTGTGTGTGTGTGTGTGTGTGTGTGTGTGTGTGTGTGTGTGTGTGTGTGTGTGTGTGTGTGTGTGTGTGTGTGTGTGTGTAGCTTTAAAGTTTTGGCCACCATTCACATGCATTGTATGGACCTACAGATTGTGTTCAGCAGAAGAACGAAAGTCGTAGACATCTGGGATGGCAAGAGTGTGAGTAAATGATGAAAGAATACATTTTTTGGTGGACTATTCCTTTAATAAACTATACACTTAAATCAGTTAGCCAATTGTAAGGAATGTGTTTTGTGAATATTGTTTTTGCAGTTTAAATATAGGGATTAAGCAGATGAGAATCTACCATTACAGATTCAAATGAAAATGTAATATATGACCATTTAAAAGCTGTGTGACTCCAAATGTTTATATATTTTTAGAACACTCATCCATTGTCTAGTTGCATTTCTACAAGAATAAAAAAAATTATAAAAGCTTCATGTGTATACTTTTTATTTAATAGTGTCTGTCGGTAACTCTTTGTGTGGGATCTAGTTTCCTTACAACAAATCTTTTTGTCCTAAAGTCATGATGGTGTGGATTTTTTGGAGAAAACATTTGATAAGTCTTTAACTTGCTATTACAACAAGCTAGCAGTTAATTAACTGAAATTGTTTGTTTCTTAATTAATTTGGCATTGTGACCTAATAAAAGTATGAGCTCACAATGTAAAGAAATTATAATAATTACATGTCTAATTTAAAAACTGTCACTTGTCTATCCTGTCAAAGGTGTGCTCATCTGTAAATTTGATTGTTTTTTTATTTTTATTTATATGCAATATATATATGGCATTATAATAATGATGTTTTGGAGTAGTATTGGAGACAATAATAAAATATTGTCTCCAATATTATATAATATATAATAAAAAAAATTATATATTGTACACATAAATAGCAAATAAATGTAAAATATGATGTTCTTAGAATATATATATATATATATATATATATATATATATATATATATATATATATATATATATATATATATATATGATTTTAACAATGTAAAATATATTATATAGATGGTAAGGTAAAAGGTCTGGGTGGGAGAGAAGCATAAAATAAAGAACTTCTGGCAAGTGTACTTTTCATCAGTCTTGAAAAATAAGAAGCAGTAATGAATGAGACACAATTTAAGGTTAATGCTACTAGAATCCATTAAAACTAGAATAATTTTTCCCCCTTAAACTCCTCTTACAAGATAGAACATTTCCCGTAATAGATTAATAACTCGTACAAAAATGTATACTCTTGTCATCTCTGTTAATTATAATCCATATGCCATCATGGTTCATTTATTTACATTATCTTCAAAGATTCAAAATTCCTTTGAGCCAATTAAAAGCAACCGCATTGAATTCTCAACGGTTCTCTCGACATGAGCGGAGTCACTTTTGGCACTCTCCGGGCCCCCGTAGTTTCAATGACGTACGGGTTTGCCGCATTCTGATTGGTCCGTTTCAATAGTCGCGGGCTACTTGAACTGAGAAAGCGACAATATCAAAGCAGCTGCGAAAAACAAAAAGGCGCTGTGTGACTTCACTATAACATCTGCTGTGAGCTGTCCGAGGCGTGTTGAAGGGGTTCGGTCACCAGCATGGCGCGTTTTTTGTAGGATAGGATTGTTGCATGATTTATTTTTAAATTTGGGTTTTGTAAGACGCCGCTGGCAACTGTTATTATTGTGTTTTTGACCGGATAGCAACAGCTAACCCCTGTCGGTTACCCTGGTTAGTGCATATTTTTTTGATTTAGTCGTTGTTTACGTGTGTGTGGTCGAAGAAAAGTTAAAATTGCAAAGATTTTGATGTTATTTGAACTGCTTTAAACCATCGATCGCTCTTGCAGGGCGACTTACACTGATCTGCTACTGCTGGATGGAGAATGTCATCTCTCGGTCAAACACAAGGTA